>NC_057796.1:252213399-252219194 GCF_018294505.1 Triticum aestivum
GTACGGAATGGCCTTTAAGTGGCGCTTAAGGCATCGTATAGGAAGTGCCGTCAAATAGGGTTCGCCATTTAAGGGAGCTCCAATGTTACACCAGGATTATTACTCGCCCGCTGCAAAACGTACTTCCTTCGAGCCTCTAGTGCGGTGTTAGGTCGTCCTAGTACTGTAGCTCAGTGTGATCTTTTTTCTTTCTCTATGGTTTTCTTATTGTTTTTTCACTACTTGCATTATTTCTCGCCCGTTGCGAAACATACTTCCTTCGAGCCTCTAGTGCGGTGTTAAGTCGTCCTAGTACTGTAGCTCCGTGCGATCTTTTTTCTTTCTCTATGGTTTTCTTATCGTTTTTTCACTACTTGCATTGACTTTCTCGAGGCTTCTTTGGTTTTCACTAGTTTTCTCCCTGTTTACTTTTCTTTTCCCTTTTTAACACATGTCTACATTTTTCAGTTACATGATTAACATCTTTTTAAACATAACTTTCGATGTCTATTTTGTCATACACATTGAACTTTTTTTTACACGTCTATGTTTTATACATGTTTAATGTTTCTCAAATACATGATTACTATATTTTTGAATACATATTTTTATAGAAAAATCAAATTCGTGTTAATCATTTTTCAAATACACGTTGATTTTTTTACGTTCTATAATAAGTTTTAAAATGTCAAGTACCATTTTTTAAATAGGTTATATATTTCTTGAATAATTGGAAACAGTTCTTTGAATTCCCCGAATATTGTTTAAACATTGTATACACATTTATTACATGTTACGTATATTTTATAAATGCATGAACATTTGTTTAAATGTCACAACATTTGTTTAAATCTCATGTGTATTTGTTTAAACCCATGATCATTTTTAATTGCCACACCATGTTTTTGAATGCTATTCGCTCCTTCCCATTACATAGGGAGTGTAAGCTTTTGGCATAAAAATTAGCACAAGGCTGGTTGCAAATTACTTAGCCATGGTTACACAAAGTTTCCTACAAGATATCTTTTAAGAAACATCGTTGACAGATAGATACATCTCCAACGTATCTATAATTTTTTATTGTTCTAAGCTATTATATTATCTGTTTTTGATATTTTATATGCATTAATATGCTATTTTATATTATTTTTGGGACTAACCTATTAACCTAGAGCCCAGTGCCAGTTTCTGTTTTTTTCCTTGTTTTTGACTTTTGCAGAAAAAGAATATCAAACGGAGTCCAGACGGAATAAAACTTTACGGTGATTTTTCTTGGACTAGAAGAAACCCACGAGACTTGGAGAAGAGGCCAGAAGACCCACAAGGAGGCCATAAGCCGTAGGGGCGCGCCCCCAGGGCTTGTGGGCCCCTCGGAGACCTCATAACCCTAACCCTTGCATTATAAATGGGCCAATTCCATTTCCCCCCTAACTTTGTCCTGACCTCATCTTTACCCCTAAATAAAAACAATGCTCAACTTTGCCCCTCTTCCGTTAAGTGCGCTTATAGAAATGCCCTTCCGTACATTTTCCGTCCAGTCAAAGGCCTTTGACCATTAGATTTTTCTATACACGCACTTAACGGTCAATGGCCTTTGACTGGACGGAAAATGTACAGAAGGGCATTTCTATAAGCACACTTAACGGAAGAGGGGGAAAGTTGAGCACTGTTTTTATTTAGGGGTAAAGATGGGGTCGGGACAAAGTTAGGGGGGAAATGTAAATCTCCCATTATAAATACTCAAATATTCCCCCTATGCCAGAGGGCACACAAAAAATACTTTTCCGCCGCCGCAAGCTTCTGTTCCCGTGAGATCCCATCTTGGGGCCTTTTCCAGCACTCCGCCGGAGGGGGATTCGAGCACGAAGGACCTCTACACCAACCTTGCTGCCCTTCCGATGATGTGTGAGTAGTTTACCACAGACCTATGGCTCCATGGCTAGTAGCTAGATGGCTTCTTCTCTCTTTTTGATCTTCAATACAATGTTCTCCTCGATGTTCTTGGAGATCTATCCGATGTAATCTTCTTTTGCGGTGCGTTTGTTGAGATACGATGAATTGTGGATTTATGATCAGATTATCTATGAATATTATTTGAGTCTTTTTTGAACTCTTTTATGCATGATTAAGATATCTTTGTATTCCTCTTCAAACTATCGGTTTGGTTTGGCCAACTAGATTGGTTTTTCTTACAATGGGAGAGGTGCTCAGTTTTGGGTTCAATCTTGTTGTGTCCTCACCCAGTGAGAGAAGGGGTAGCGAGGCACGTATTACATTGTTGCCATCAAGGATAAAAAGATGGGGTTTATGTCATATTGATTGAGTTTATCCCTCTACATTACGTCATCTTACTTAAAGCATTACTCTGTTCTTATGAACTTAATACTCTAGATGCAGGCAGGAGACAGTCGATGTGTGGAGTAATAGTAGTAGATGCAGAATCGTTCCGGTCTACTTGTCACGGATGTGATGCCTATATTCATGATCATTGCCTTAGATATCATCATAATTTTGTGCTTTTCTATCAATTTCTCAATAGTAATTTGTTTACCCACCGTATGTTTTCTTCAAGAGAGAAGCCTCTAGTGTAACCTATGGCCCCCGGGTCTATTTTCCATCATATATTTTCAGATCTATAGACCAAAAAACCCAAAAATCCCTTGCTGCACTTTATTTCACTATTGCAGGATGCTGCTAACGCGACACTACAATCAGAGACCCTTCGAGAAACTGTGTGCGATGCCATAATCGCAAACAGTGGTGTATGAAAACCGTCAGTAATGTATAAAACGTTTGCGATGACGGATGCATCAAACACGGTTCAAGTTTTAGTTGCGTGTGCGATGAAGGGCATACAGTTAAGTTCAATTAACTGTTTGCGATGAGGAGGAACAAAAGAAACGGACAGCCAGATGAAGGCGTGTGCGATATAGAGCATACGGTTCACTCGGATGAACTGTTTGTGATTACGCAACACAAAATAAACGGGCAGCCAGATGAAGGTGTGTGAGATATACAGCATAATGAACTGTTTGTGATTAGGCAACACAAAAGAAACGGCCAGCCAGATCAAGGTGTGTGTAATTGAGGGCATACGCTTCAGAAGGATTAACTGTTTGCGATTAGGCAACAGAACAGAAACGGGTAAGTCAGATCAAAGTGTCTGCGATTGATGGCATACACTTCACATGGATGAACTGTTTGCGATTAGCCACAACAAACTGAAACAGTTAGATAGATCAACGTGTGTGCGCCAGAAGGGTGCACCCATTCTAATTAAAAGAAGCGTGCGCGATGGTAATAGCGAGCGCACAAGGTTGTTGGAACAAGACGTGTGCTGACATTGCCTATTGCGGTGCAAACGCCATGAACGCGACCGAGAAGGCGTACGTGCCCACGTTACGCCTTCCGGGAATAGTGCCGCACTTATAACCGTCAGTAAAGTTTGAGCATGCGTCTCGTCACAATCTTTTTTAGAAGAACAGGGAGGCCGTGTCCCATCACATTCCAAATTGCAAACCTCTTCACACCGATCAAAACCTAAACGGTTTCCCACTTAGGACCGTATTACTACGCGGTTATAAATACTACTACTCCAAGATGATTGCACATTCCTCCTCAGTATCCACAAAAAGTCAAAAACAAATAAGTCATTCATCATCGTTCCCTTGCATCCGCCATGGCCAGCGTGAGTTCCGGGTCGAGAGATTGCCACCAGGGAGAGGCGAGCCTGGAAGCGGGAGCACGAGAGATGTCCTGCCTCGCCGCGAAAGCAGCCAACATGTCCCGCCGCACGGCCGTAGCAGCAAAGAGGTCCCGCCACGCCGCCGAAGAAGCACGGAGGACCCGCTGCGCCGTCGATGCAGCAGACTGGTCCGGCCGTGCCGCGGAAGCAGAAGAGATGTCCCGCCGCGCCGCGAATGCAGTAGAGATGTCCTCCCTCTCCACGGCGGCCTAGGAAAATGCCTCACGGGCTGGCGAGGACTCTTACAGGCACATGCGTGCCCTCGTCCTTAGGCAGGTGGATCAGATCTCCAGGTGGGAGAGGTTGCAGGATGACCTGAAAGCCTCGTTTGAACAGTCCACCGACGTCATCCGGCAACTAAATGAGAGCAATGCGAAGCTCCGGGCCAAGCGCGGCCTGCCGAGGGTGAAGATCGTCAGAAGTGCGGGGCAGCAGGAGCAGACCACTGCCTTGTTGAAGAGGACCGGCGTCATCGCCGAGAAACTTATGGACGAGAATGCCATGCTGCGCATCGAGTGCAGAAGGCTAGTGGAGGAATCCGTGGATACTCTTAAGCAGCATCTTGAGGACAAGAAAGAGCTCGTCGCCGCTCGCCGCGGAGACCAGTTCCCGTGGCCTGCAGCAATGCATCAAGAAAGTAGAGACCAGCTGTGACGCCCGGATAATCAAGCTACAGTAAAACACTGCTAATGGTGCCACGTTACCTCCGTTACTGTTGCTAATCTATCGTTAGATCAAAACCGGTCCAAAATTCAAAATTCAAAATCAAGCAAACAATAAAAGTTTTCAAATATTATAACTAAAATGTTCAGAGTGAACCAAATATTGCATAGATAATAATGGTGGAGAAACCTAACTTTAATAAAATGTTTAAGTGTTCAAAATAATTAAAATAGAGGTTTAAATATTAAAATAAATGCCTTGTGAATTTTATAAAATATTAAACTATTTTAATTTGGGTTGGGAATTAATGTGGCAATAGTATATTTAAAAGTATACTAGTGATAATTTTTATAAAACTAAAATAAAAGAGGAACTAAAAGAAAAAAAAGTAAAACCAAAAAAAGAAAACAGAAAAAGAATACGAAACAAGACCCCCCCTCCCCTGGGCCGTTCGGCCCAGCAGGGCACCAGGCCAATGGGCTGGCCCAGCCGCGCCCCTGCATAACTCCTCCCCACCCCCGAAACCCTAGGCCTCACCCACTCTCTCCCCGATCCCCTTCTCCTCCCCGTCTGGATCGGGCGCACGCCCCGCCCCCGACGCGGTCGCCCCCTCCCTCGCCCGAAGCCTCCGCCGGCGCCACCTCGCCACGACTTTGCCCCGCCGTACCCGGCCGCGGTCGTCGCTGCTCCCGGCGAGCCTCCCCGCGCCGCTGCCACCAACACCCCCCTTGCTGGCCCGCATCGTTCTAGATAGAGGCAACCGCCTCGACCTCGCCGCCGGACGCCGCTCGCCGGAGCCGCTCCGCGTCGCCTCGCCTCCTCACCTCTCCCTCGCCGGCTTCGTCGAGCCTCGCCTCCCCGTCCGCGACCACGCCGTCGCCGGATCCCGCTGGGCTGCCTCATCCCCGTCACCCGTGCCGCCTGGACCTCGCCGGAGCCACCCCACCGGACCTCGTCGTCTCCACCCCGACGCCCCCACGACGCCGCCCCGTGTTGGGCTTCCTCCTCGGGCCGCCGCACGCCGCCACCGACTCCGGCCACCCCGAGCCTCCCTCGAGCCTGCTGCCATGCCCTACGGCTCCACTGTGAGCTCCGCCGCGAAATCCCTCTCCCCCCGTGCTCGATTCCGCTGCTTAGCCCTCATCCCGTTGAGCACCGAGCTTCGGCCGCCGCCATGGGCGACGAGCACCACGCTCCCGAATCCCCCTCTGCTTGTACGCGCTCCCGCGCGCTGGCCGCGCCCAGCGCCTCACCCCGCTGAGGCCTCTCCGCCGCGCTCTGGCGCCACCCCGCCGTGGCCTCACCGCTGTCGCCTCCGGCGACCGGCCTCGCCGTGCCCTCCTGTCGCCGGTGCCCCTCTGGTGGCCACGGGCCTGCGTGCCCGCACCCGCGCCCAAAACCACTATGG
>NC_057796.1:252219784-252256792 GCF_018294505.1 Triticum aestivum
AATAAAAATAATTAATAAATAAATAACTAAATAATAAAAATAATTCATAAAAATAAATAATAATAATAATAAATTAATTAATAAAAATGTAATTAATAAAATTATTAATTAGTTAATTAATTAATTAAGTTAATTAATCCTAATTAAATTAATCTAATTAATTAGATAGTTAATTAAACAGTAATTATTTAGCTAAACCCTAATTAAGCTAAGAAGTGTATGACATGCGGGACCCACCCGTAGTTGACCCAGTCAAATGCACAGTTGACTGCTGACGTCAGTATGATGTCATGCTGACGTCATATTTTACTGTTCTGGATAATGTTGAATAAATTAATTAAATAAATCCTAAAATGATTTAAATCTTTAAAAATTAGTATAAAATAATCCGTAGCTCGAATGGGAAAACTTTGTATATGAAAGTTGCTCAGAACGACGAGACGAATCCGAATACGTAGTCCGTTTGTCAGCCACACGTCCCTACCATAGTGAACCTGCAACATTTCACCTCCGGTTCATCTGTCCGAAAACGTGAAACACCGGGGATATTTTCCCGGATGTTTCCCCCCTTCACCGGTATCGCTTACTACCGCGTTAGGGCATACCTAGCACCGCGTTTTACCTCCTTATGTTTTGTGATGCTTTGTTTGCTCCGTATTTACTGTTTCTTCCCCCTCTCCTTCTCCGGTAGACTACGAGACCGACGCTGCTGCTACCCAGTTCGACTACGGAGTTGACGACCCCTCCTTCTTGCCAGAGCAACCAGGCAAGCCCCCCCTTGATCACCAGATATCGCCTATTCTTCTTTATACTGCTTGCATTAGAGTAGTGTAGCATGTTACTGCTTTCCGTTAATCCTATCCTGATGCATAGCCTGTCTTTGTTACTACAATTGTTACCCTTACCTGCTATCCTACTGCTTAGTATAGGATGCTAGTGTTCCATCAGTGGCCCTACACTCTTGTCCGTCTGCCATGCTATACTGCTGGGCCGTGATCACTTCGGGAGGTGATCACGGGTATATACTATACATTATATACATGACACATGTGGTGACTAAAGTCGGGTCGGCTCGTTGAGTACCCGCAAGTGATTCTGATGAGGGGGCTGAAAGGACAGGTGGCTCCATCCCGGTAGAGGTGGGCCTGGGTTCCTGACGGCCCCCGACTGTTACTTTATGGCGGAGCGACAGGGCAGGTTGAGACCACCTAGGAGAGAGGTGGGCCTGGCCCTGGTCGGCGTTCGCGGATACATAACACGCTTAACGAGTTCTTGGTATTTGATCTGAGTCTGGCCATTTGGTCTATACGCACTAACCATCTACGCGGGAGTAGTTATGGGTATCCCGGCGTCGTGGTATCAGCCGAAGCCTTCGTGACGTCAGCGACTGAGTGGCGCGCGCCGTGTTGGACCGCTTTGACGTAACCGCCGTGATCGTGTGGGTTGCTAGGTCTGCTCGCGGCCGCGTTCGCAACGTGCAGGTGTGCATAGGGCGATGGGCCCAGACCCCTGCGCGCATAGGGTTAGACCGGCGTGCTGACCTCTCTGTTGTGCTTAGGTGGGGCTGCGACGCGTTGATCTTACGAGGCCGGGCATGACCCAGAAAAGTGTGTCCGGCCAAATGGGATCGAGCGTGTTGGGTTATGTGGTGCACCCCTGCAGGGAAGTTTATCTATTCGAATAGCCGTGTCCCTCGGTAAAAGGACGACCCGGAGTTGTACCTTGACCTTATGACAACTAGAACTGGATACATAATAAAACACACCCTTCCAAGTGCCAGATATAACCCGGTGATTGCTCTCTAACAGGGCGACGAGGAGGGGATCGCCGGGTAGGATTATGCTATGCGATGCTACTTGGAGGACTTCAATCTACTCTCTTCTACATGCTGCAAGATGGAGATGGCCAGAAGCGTAGTCTTCGACAGGATTAGCTATCCCCCTCTTATTCTGGCATTCTGCAGTTCAGTCCACTGATATGCCCCTTTACACATATACACATGCATATGTAGTGTAGCTCCTTGCTTGCGAGTACTTTGGATGAGTACTCACGGTTGCTTTTCTCCCTCTTTTCCCCTTTCTATACCTGATTGTCGCAACCAGATGCTGGAGTCCAGGAGCTAGAGATCCCGAGGATGATTCTACATGGAGTTCGGCTTCGAGGAGTAGTTAGGAGGTCCCAGGCAGGAGGCCTTGCCTTTTCGATCGTTGCTACTTTTGTGCTAGCCTTCTTAAGGCAAACTTGTTTAACTTATGTCTGTACTCAGATATTGTTGCTTCCGCTGACTCGTCTGTGATCGAGCACTTGTATTCGAGCCCTCGAGGCCCCTGGCTTGTATTATGATGCTTGTATGACTTATTTATGTTTTAGAGTTGTGTTGTGACATCTTCCCGTGAGTCCCTGATCTTGGTCGTACACATTTGCGTGCATGATTAGTGTACGGTCAAATCGGGGGCGTCACACCAGCGAGCCAGATCGTTGTCTTCCTTCTTCTTTTGCCCTTGTGTATTTCAGGCGTTGCCGCATGTGGCTTTTTTTAATTATGTTTCTAAATATGTAAGACAATTATTATCCACTGTCATCGTCCTTATATTCATCATGCTTGCTATAAGTCGTAGTCGATGCTATATAGGTCCGTCGGATCTTACATCAAGATCCGTGCAAAACTTTCTTTTCAGATTTTCATTTCTCTCTCTTAAATCTCAGTCCAGTGAGACATATAGCCACGCCGTAGAACAGGTGCTCGGGCGCCATTAATGGAGACGTTGGGAGGGAGGTGCGCGGCGGGTAGCGGTCAAAGGGCTCTCCTTCCGATGAGCACGCACATGGGTCTGATCGCACGCCTCCCGTACTCAAATAGCTACCCCGCATGGCACCTCCTAGCCAATAAAAATGGGGATGCTTGGCCGCACGTAATTGGTAAGTCAAACGCCCACAGTTTCAATAATACTTGTGTTTCTGATTCATAACGTGACAACACTTGTTCCAAAATGACTTTGTTGATTGTTAATGTGTGGGCCTTCGCAAATCAGACAGAAAAATTACCACAACATGTTGGTGCCATGTCATGAGACCATGCCAAGTTTCATGATTTTAAGCCGTGTTTTGGAATTACAGGACTTAAAAAACCAAGTTTCACAATCTTTTCGGCCGAGCCACGACGCCCAGATGTTTGAATTTCACTCCCATCTCTTGCATGGGACCTAGAAATTCACCCAAGGACACACCTGCGATTTTTCAAACAACTTTGGTGCACTGGAGCATGTGCTTGTAGTTCAAATTTGAATTATGCATATTAAATGCCCAGCAACTCAATTAATGTATAAAAAGGCCAAACGAACCCGGAATAATTCCAAAATTTAGCACGATACTTTTATTTGGTCTAATCTGGCTGTGTAAAAAAATTATGGCGGGAGAAGGCAGTGTACGTATGTCGTTTCGCACACGGAGGTGACACATTCCCTCTCGGAACCAAGAGCCTTCTTGAGGGAATCTCCGGTTTGCAAGAACCTTACACCAAAGCTTGTCCCAATTCGGCCACAAAAATTACCGCAACATGTTGGTGCCATGTCATGAGACCATGCCAAGTCTCATGATTTTCAGGCGTGTTTTGGAATTACAGGAATTAAAAAACCAAGTTTCTCAATCTTTTCGGCCGAGCCACGACGCCCAGATGTTTGAATTTCACTCCCATCTCTTGCATCGGACCTAGAAATTCACCCAAAGACACACATGTGATTTTTCAAACAACTTTGGTGCACTGGAGCCTGTGTTTGTAGTTCAAATTTGAATTATGCACATTAAATGCCCAGAAACTCAATTAATGTATAAAAAGGCGAAACGAGCCCGTAATTATTCCAAAATTTAGCACGATACTTCTATTTGGTCTAATCTGGCTGTGTAAAAAAAATTAAGGCGGGAGAAGGCAGTGTACGTATGTTGTTTCGCACACGGAGGTGACATGTTGCCTCTCGGAACCACGAGCCTTCTTGAGGGAAGCTCCGGCTTGCAAGAAGCCTACACCAAAGCTTGTCCCAATTCGGCCAAAAAAAATCGCGCAACATGTTGGTGCCATGTCATGAGATCATGCCAAGTTTCATGATTTTCAGGCGTGTTTTGGAATTACAGGAATTATAAAAAGTTTCTCAATCTTTCCGGCCGAGCCACGACGCCCAGATGTTTGAATTTCACTCTCATCTCTTGCATGAGACCTAGAAATTCACCCAAGGACACACATGTGATTTTTCAAACAACTTTGGTGCACTGGAGCCTGTGTTTGTAGTTCAAATTTGAATTATGCACATTAAATGCCCAGAAACTCAATTAATGTATGAAAAAGGCCAAACGAAACCGGAATAATTCTAAAATTTAGCATGGTACTTTTATTTGGTCTAATCTGGGTGTGTAAAAAAATTAAGGCGGGAGAAGGCAGTGTACGCATGTCGTTTCGCGCACGGAGGTGACACGTTCCCTCTCGGAACCACGAGCCTTCTTGAGGGAAGCTCCGGTTTGCAAGAATCTTACACCAAAGCTTGTCCCAATTCGGCCAAAAAAATTACCGCAACATGTTGGTGCCATGTCATGAGACCATGCCAAGTTTCATGATTTTCAGGCGTGTTTTGGAATTACAGGAATTAAAAAACCAAGTTTCTCAATCTTTCCGGCCGAGCCACGATGCCCAGATGTTTGAATTTCACTCTCATCTCTTGCATGGGACCTAAAAATTCACCCAAAGACACACATGTGATTTTTCAAACAACTTTGGTGCACTGGAGCATGTGCTTGTAGTTCAAATTTGAATTATGCATATTAAATGCACAGAAACTCAATTAATGTATAAAAAAGGCGAAATGAGTCCGGAATAATTCCAAAATTTAGCACGGTACTTCTATTTGGTCTAATCTGGCTGTGTAAAAAAATTAAGGCGGGAGAAAGCAGTGTACGTATGTCGTTTCATACACGGAGGTGACACGTTCCCTCTCGGAACCACGAGCCTTCTTGAGGGAAGCTCCAGTTTGCAAGAAGCTTACACCAAAGCTTGTAACAATTCGGCCAAAAAAATTACCACAACATGTTCGTGCCATGTCATGACACCATGCCAAGTTTCATGATTTTCAGGCGTGTTTTGGAATTACAGGAATTAAAAAACCAAGTTTCTCAATCTTTTCGGCCGAGCCACAATGCCCAGATGTTTAAATTTGACTCCAATATCTTGCATGGGACCTAGAAATTCACCCAAGGACGCACATGTGATTTTTCAAACAACTTTGATGTACTGGAGCCTGTGCTTGTAGTTCAAATTTGAATTATGCACATTAAATGCCCAGAAACTCAATTAATGTATAAAGAAGGCGAAACGAACCCGTAATAATTCCAAAATTTAGCACGATACTTCTATTTGGTCTAATCTGGCTGTGTAAAAAAACATTAAGGCGGGAGAAGGCAGTGTACATATGTCGTTTCGCACACGGAGGTGACATGTTCCCTCTCGGAACCACGAGCCTTTTTGAGGGAAGCTCCGGTTTGCAAGAAGCCTACACCAAAGCTTGTCCCAATTCGGCCAAAAAAATTCCCGCTGCATGTTGGTGCCATGTCATGAGATCATGCCAAGTTTCATGATTTTCAGGCATGTTTTGGAATTACAGGAATTAAAAAACAAAGTTTCTCAATCTTTCCGGCCGAGCCACGACGCCCAGATGTTTGAATTTCACTCTCATCTCTTGCATGAGACCTAGAAATTCACCCAAGGACACACATGTGATTTTTCAAACAACTTTGGTGCACTGGAGCCTGTGTTTGTAGTTCAAATTTGAATTATGCACATTAAATGCCCAGAGACTCAATTAATCTATGAAAAAGGCCAAACGAAACCGGAATAATTCTAAAATTTAGCATGGTACTTTTATTTGGTCTAATCTGGGTGTGTAAAAAAATTAAGGCGGGAGAAGGCAGTGTACGTATGTCGTTTCGCGCACGGAGGTGACACGTTCCCTCTCGGAACCACGAGCCTTCTTGAGGGAAGCTCCGGTTTGCAAGAATCTTACACCAAAGCTTGTCCCAATTCGGCTAAAAAAATTACCGCAACATGTTGGTGCCATGTCATGAGACCATGCCAAGTTTCATGATTTTCAGGCGTGTTTTGGAATTACAGGAATTAAAAAACCAAGTTTCTCAATCTTTCCGGCCGAGCCACGATGCCCAGATGTTTGAATTTCACTCCCATCTCTTGCATGGGACCTAGAAATTCACCCAAGGACACACATGTGATTTTTCAAACAACTTTGGTGCACTGGAGCACGTGCTTGTAGTTCAAATTTGAATTATGCACATTAAATGCCCAGAAACTCAATTAATGTATAAAAAGGACAAACGAACACGAAATAATTCTAAAATTTAGCACGATACTTCTATTTGGTCTTATCTGCCTTTGTAAAAAAATTAAGGCGGGAGAAGGCAGTGTACGTATGTCGTTTCGCACACGGAGGTGACATGTTCCCTCTCGGAACCATGAGCCTTCTTGAGGGAAGCTCCGGTTTGCAAGAAGCTTACACCAAAGATTGTCCCAATTCGGCCAAAAAAATTACTGCAGCATGTTGGTGCCATGTCATGACACCATGCCAAGTTTCATGATTTTCAGCCGTGTTTTGGATTTACAGGAATTAAAAAACCAAGTTTCTCAATCATTCCGGCCGAGCCACGACACCCAGATGTTTGAATTTTATTCCCATTTCTTGCATGGGACCTATAAATTCACCCAAAGACACACATGTGATTTTTCAGCAAATTTGGTGCATTGGAGCATGTGCTTGTAGTTCAAATTTGAATTATGCACAATAAATGCCCAGAAACTTAATTAATGCATAAAAATGCTAAACGAACCCGGAATAATTCCAAATTTAAACACGACACTCATGTACTAGTTGCATGTTCACTGCATGTAAATGTTCTAGAAATTCAAACACCATCCTTTCCCTCCGTAACACCATTTTGTCTTTCAAAACATAATGAAAAAAATCAGGTATACCACAAACAGTTTACTAGAAAAAATCGTGTGGGATGCGATATAAAATATCTTGGCGCATAGTCTTGTCCGGCTTACAAAGGAAGCTTCGTCGTCTACAGTCCACCGCCCCCGCTTGAACCATACTTGTGCGCCAGTTTCTCGCGGCACCGAGCGAAAGTTTTTTGCCACCGCAGAAATATCTATCTCCCCGCTCCCTCCCTCCTACCAAAAGCCACATTTCCACTTTTCCTCCTTGCTTTCCAAGTTCAAACCTTCACTGCTACTTACTGGCAGCTCAGCCTCCTCGCCGGCGACCCTTCTTCTTGCAGCGCCGCCTCCTCGTCGGTTACCCTTCTTCTTGCAGCGTCGCCTCCTCGCCGGCGACCCTTCTTCTTGCAGCGCCGCCTCCTCGCCGGTGACCCTTCTTCTTGCTGTGCGGCCTCCTCGCCGCCGACCCTTCTTCCTGCTGCGCGGCCTCGTCGATATGGTCAGGTAATCCACACCCCACCCACACCATCCTCCTCCTTTCTCGTCCCACATGCCCCGACTGACGGAGCGACACCTTCCACCGAAATCACTGCCCCCCTCCTCCAATAAGCGCTGCCCACAACCATTTTACACGCAGTATAATGTGGAGCTGAGTAGCATGCGGCCGCACGCACGAACAAGGTCGCTATGGCTGACATGCGTGTCGACCGCCAGATCTTGGAGGAGCACCTCGCCTTCGAGGCCACCGTCGACACCGCCGCGCGGTTCTCTACTTTAAAATACAGTTCATGATGTTTTCTTGTGGCCACCACTAGTGCCTTCTAGTGATTTGTCCTCTGTAATGTTAATATGCAATCTGATGTTCAGTTAACAGTTTGGTCCTCTTAAATGTAATGTTCAGTTAACACTTTGGTCCAACAATTGCTACATTTCGTAGTACTGTTCTCAAGCATTCTTTGTTTTGTTAACTGTCTTATCTTCTAGTACATGTTTCTATTCTGCAATGTCCTGCTCAGTTAACTATTTTGGTTCATTTGGTCTGCTGTCCATTTAACTGTTTGGTTCAGCTCTGCAATTTGATTTTCATTTGCTGTGGGTACAATTTTGTATTGTTATGCGTGTGACACCAATCGAATTTGTTTGTACTCAATACATATTCTACTAATAGTATGGCAATTCTCAGTTAACCTGATCAAGATCTTCCTTATGTGTGTTGTAGGGAAACAATGGGAGACACTGCGGTTTACCATCGAAGTTTGTTCAAGCAGGGTCCTTTGGCTAATAGCACATTATTGTGCAGTTGCAGGGATCATTCTAATATTTAGGTTTCTTACAATTTGGTCTTGCACATGTAGGTCCTGCTGTCAGAGGCTTAGACCCACTGTTCGACCCATTTTGCATATGGGGAAATGAGATGTCCATGAATATCAGTCAAGTCAAGAAACTCAGAAAGATTGTTAGGATGAAGAAACTTGCGACGAATAATAGCAAGATCTTTGTTTGCACAATGAAGAAGACATCAGTCAACTATAGGATGGTACCAACTCTTTTACCTTGTTTTTACCCCTTGCGCCATTTCAAAATTTACAACAGCGATTTATGCATAGCTTTGTTTTCAGTACTTTTCAAAGCAGTTCACCGATGATTACCACCTGCATGGTCAAGAGGCGAGGAAGGTATTCATTCAACACCCACGGTACAATATTGAAGTCTTGATGAAGAGGACGAAGGTTGGGCGAGCATTTATCCATAGCCACTGGCCTAAAGTTGCAAGGACATTCAACATCACTGAAGGCTCAATATTTGCCTTCCACTTCTGCAGTTTCCCAGATGAGATTCATCAGTCTATTTACCGTGTATGATGCTACTTTCCAAAGGTTTTTGATGCTGCATGTGAAACTTGGTGCTGTTGTGTAATGGCGTAACTGAGTGCCGAAGCTATCTGATGTAATTCGATTATGAAATCCTGGTTGCTTTTATACGGATATGAAATATCTGGCGTGTTTTATAAGAAATATCAGTATGATTAGTACATGGATTATCAATAATAGGCTAATTACCCTGCTTATTGGGGTTTTCTATTGCAAACGGCTACTCAGACAACACCGTGGGCTTTGAACTCAAACAACCCGCACGGTTTCTAGAAAGTAGGCGTGTTCGATCAACTAACAATCACACACGGCTTCCGGCAGCGAACTGTTTGCGTTAGGCCACCTTGCACAAACGTTTCCACACAAAGAACTGTGTGGGATGTACATACCTACGAAAATGATTTTCTGGGATTCACCGTGTGGGATGTACATACCTACGGAAATGATTTCTGGGATTCACCGTGTGGGATGTACATACCTACAGAAATGATTTCTGGGATTCACCGTGTGCGATGTACATACCTATGGAAATGATTTCTGGGATTCACTGTGTGGGATGTACATACCTACGGAAATGGTTTCTGGGATTCACCGTGTGGGATGTACATACCTACGGAAATGATTGGGTTTCCATGCCTCGCCCGATCGCACACGACCCCAGCCTGGGTCCCACGAGGGCTTATCCTCAACGATTTTTGGGTCATGTGGGAAGGACCCCCCTATCGCCCACACTCACTTGGCGACGGTTCCAAATGCCATCGCGGAAAGGGGTTTTAAACCGTTTGTTTAGGACGGCGATGTACCAGTGTTTATATTTACTTTAGTTTGCTCTTTTATTTATCTTTTATACCTATCTCTATTAGATCTCACTCTTGTTCGTGATCGTGAAGGGATTGAAAACCCTTTTTTCGCGTTGTGTGCAAGTGTTTGTTAGTTTGTGCTGGTGCATATATTGGAGACTTGCTTGTGCCTCCTACTGGATTGATACCTTAGTTCTTAACTGAGGAAAATACTTATCTCTACTTTGCTGCATCACCCTTTCCTTTCAAGGGAAAATCAACGCAAGCTCAAGAAATAGCACTGATCCATGATTAGTTTAGGCTAACGGCACAAGAGAGAATATTCAGAGCTGAGTGCTAACATGCCTTTGAATATTTTTTGAAAGAGGATAGATGCCTAAGATTTTGGGAAGAAGCGAGTATCATTTCTTAAATTAAGCTAATATGTTTTTTATGTTACGTTAATAGTTTCAAATATTAGTAATTTATTTGTTTTATGTAAATTTAAGTGTCAGAACATATATATTTAGAATCTTTTAAAAAGTATGTAGAAAAGAGAAAAAACAAAACGTCCAAGATATCTTTTAACAAATGTCGTTGACTGATCCATGATTAGTTTAGGCCGACCGCACAAGAGAGAATATTGGGAGCTAAGTGCTAACAGGCCTTTTATTTTTTTTAAAGGTTAGACGCCTAAGATTTTGATTTTTTTCTAAACTATCGCATTTTTTGTAGCAAATTCGGAAGCTATAGCACCTAATGCAAAAAAAAATCAGAACAATGACCCCGTCGGACACCTGTGGACCGAAGAGGGTGATTTTGGTCTGCAGTTGGCCGAAGAGGGCACTTCGGCCCATGGTTGACCGAAGACGGGCTCTTCTGGGCTGAAGACTTGGCGTCGGTGGAGGGCCGGCCCAAAATAGTAACTTCGGCCTATGTGCGACCGAAGTGGGCCGTTTTCGGCCAGGCAGCGGCCGAAGAGATCTTCGGCTCTCCATTGACCGAAGAGGTCTGGATAAGCCCACACGCCCGTCTCCTTCCTCTTGTCTGGTCGCCTCTGTTCTTCCTTTCTCTCTCTCGTTATTCTCTATACCTCGCCACCCCGCGTTGATCTCCTCCATTTTCCACCCATTTTCACATCCAAGCCACAGAATCGGTAGATCGTAGCAATCCCCGATGGCCTACGGTGTTTTTTTGCTATGTGATAGTTTTTTGTGTGTTTGGGAAGGAGGAGCCATGGTGGGAAGGAGGAGCCATGGTGGGGAGGAGGTGTAGTTGGGAAGGAGGTGGTGGTGAGGAGGAGGAGGAGGTGCGGTTTGGGGGGTGACCGGAGTTGAACCTCCCATCATCGAGGGGGCGGTGCTGTCGTTCTATGGTGGTGTAAGTACTCCGCGAGGTGGCCGGTGCCACTGAGTCGAAGAGAGGAGCAAGAAGCTAGGGACACACATTTCGAAGGTATAACCATGTCGTCAAAAAATTTCTCTGAGTTGTATAGTTTAGTTAGTGTAGATAAGTCATATTGCGAATTGTAGTGTTGATATGTTTGTGGTGGCATTTTAGTGGATAGTTAGTGTAGAGGGTAATAATAGTGTTCGTTGTGATTAATGAGAAGATGACAATGTCTGACAGGTGAAAATGTGTGAATCAGTAAATTTGACTGTTTACTACGGCGCTGCTAATGTTCGATATAATGAGTTGGGGGTTGATCTTAGCGAGTTTAAAAATGGCTGCTGCACCCGCTGTGAAGAAGGTCCCAGCAGGGCTGGCTGGCACTGATGGTACATTTACCATCAGTCCCACCCTCGATGACAAATAGGAAGCGTGCTCGTTGCCTTCCTGCGGGCGAATGTCGATGTGTTTGCTTGGCAACCATCTGACGTCCCCGGTGTTCCCTGGGAGGTAATCGAGCACCACCTTGCTGTTTGCCCACATGCCCGACCCATCAAGCAGAAGGTCTGGAAGCAAGCTTTGGAGCGGCTACAGTTTATTGCTGAGGAGATCAAGAAACTTGAGGCAGCTGGTTTGGTCAGAGGGGTATTGCATCCTACGTGGTTAGCGAATCCAGTGGTGGTGCGCAAGGCTAATGGGAAATGGAGGCTTTGCATAGATTTCACAGATCTGAACAAAGCATGCCCGAAAGGACCCATTCCCCTTGCCGCGCATCGACCAGATTGTGGATTCCACCTCCGGGTGTGACCCGCTTTCCTTCCTGGATGCCTACTCTGGATACCACCAGATCTTCATCTCCAAAGAAGACGAAGAGAAGACCGCGTTCATAACCCCATGTGGCACGTACTGCTTTGTATGGACGCCCTTCGGGTTGAAGAGCGCCAGATCCACTCTTACAAGAGCGGTACAAATTGGCTTTGAGTCCCAGCTGCACAGATATTTTGAAGCTTACATGGATGATATAGTGGTCAAGACCAAGGACAGATTGACTCTCATTCTGGACTTGGAAGAGACCTTTGCAAATCTACGCAAGATCAACTTGCAGCTGAACCCAGAGAAGTGTGTGCTGGCGTTCATTCCGGTAAGCTACTTGGCTTCTTTGTGTCCCACTGAGGGATAGAAGCCAACCCTGACAAGATCAAGGCTATCAAGCAGATTCAAGCACCCAAGACAGTTAAAGACGTGAGACGTTTGACTGGATGTGTTGCCGCGCTGAGTAGGTTCATTTCCAAGTCTGCCGAGCGCACCTTGTCATTCTTTAAAATATTAAAGAAGGCAGGACCCATGGAGTGGACCCCGGAGGCGGACGCTGCGCTACAAGATTTGAAGACCTACTTTCCTTTGTTCCCACCTTAGTCGCTCCTAAACCACAAGAGCCGTTGCTGCTATATTTAGCAGCGACCAATCAAGTGGTTAGCGCAGCACTGGTGGCACAACGGGAGGTAGATGAAGCAGCAGCGGCCATCGTCGTCCCCTCTGGAGAGGAAAGTGAACCTGTCCCGGCAAGGTCAGATGCAGTGCAAGTCAAGGAAGAGCAGGGCAGCAGAGGAAGTTCCAAGATCGTGGCAAGGAAGAAGGTGGTGCAGCCCCCAGTGTACTTCGTCAGCTCCCTGCTGCAGGGGGCTAGGTCGAGGTACTCTGTCGTGCAAAAGTTGATTTTTGGCCTCATCATGGCCTCAAGGAAACCGCGCCACTACTTCCAAGCCCACGAGATCACGGTTGTCACCCGCTTCCCTTGCAACGCATACTCCAAAACCCCGAGGCCACTGGCAGAATTGTGGAATGGGCTTTGAAGTTATCCAGCTTTGGTTTGAAGTTTGAAAGCACGTCAACTATTCAGAGCAGAGCACTAGCAGAGTTCATTGCAGAGTGGACGTCAACCCCTGATGAAGAAGTACTGGAGACAGTCATCCCCGGCAAGGAAGCGCCCCAAGAATGGATTATGTACTTTGATGGTGCCTTCTCCCTACAAGGTGCAGTAGCTGGTGTGCTTCTTGTTGCTCCCACTGGGGAGCACCTCAAGTACGTCATTCAAATGCATTTTCCCCGGGAGAAGGCTACCAACAACATTGCGAGTATGAAGGGCTCCTTGCCGGGCTCAGAATTGCAACAGAATTGGGAATCAAGAAGCCGATCATCCGTGGAGATTCACAACTTGTGGTGAGACAAGTAAACAAGGATTATCAAAGCCCATTGATGGAGGCATACGTCGAGGAAGTGAGAAAGTTGGAGGAGCGCTTTGACGGACTGCAAACAGAGCACATACCACTTGCGGAAAACAACATTGCTAATCATCTATCAAAGTGTGCTGCGCAAAAACTCCCTATGGAACCAGGGACTTTTGTTCTCCATCTGACTCAACCCTCCGTATACCCGGTAGCAATGGCCAGAAAGAGGAGGAAACTGGACTCCGACAAGCCTCTCCCTGCAGAGCTTCCCGAGGCCCCCGGCAGAGAGCTTGGCGGGAACAACTCCCCTTTGATCGGTAAGCTACACCCTCCCGCCAAACTACCAACCTCTGTGGTTGAGGCATGCGCTCCCGTGAATGAGGAGGTGCCGCTGGTCCTCGTTGTCGAGCCTCAGGCTCCAACTTGGGCACGACACATCATCAGTTTCCTCCAAACAGGAGAACTTCCCGAAGAGCAAGAAGAAGCTGAAAGAGTAGCCCAGAGGGCCAGTATGTATCAGTTCGTTGACAACACGCTATAAAAAAGAAGGCCCAACGGTGTGAAATTGAAGTGCATTTGCCGGGAAGAAGGAAAGGAACTGCTGGCGGAGATACACAAGGGTATGTGCGGCTCCCACATCGGATCAAGGGCCTTGGTTGGGAAAGCTTTCCGGCAAGGTTTCTACCGACCCACAGCCCTCCAAGACGCAATTGAGCTAGTTACCAAGTGTGAAGCCTGCCAGTTCCACTCCAAGAATATCCATCAGCTGCCTGCTCAAGCTCTCCAAAAAATCCCTTTGTCATGGCCATTTTTGGTCTGGGGGCTCGACATCTTGGGCCCCTTCCCCCGTGCTACCGGGGGCTTTGAATTCTTGTTCGTTGCAATCGACAAGTTTACAAAGTGACCGGAAGTGGAGCCCGTGAGGAAGGTGACCGCACAGTCAGCTATCAAGTTCTTGAAAGGATTGGTGTGCCGCTTCAGGGTCCCTGCCCGAATCATCACCGACAATGGCACCCAATTCACAAGCCGTGCCTTCATGCAATACGTTCATGCCCTCGGAAGCAAGATTGCATTTGCGTCTGTTGCCCATCCAAGGAGCAACAGACAAGTTGAGAGGGCGAACGCTGAAGTTCTGCGAGGACTCAAGACAAGAACATTCGATAAACTGTAGAAGTGTGGCAGGCGATGGATCGACGAGCTGCCGGTGGTTCTTTGGTCCCTTCGTATGACAGCAAATCGAGCTATCGGGCGGACTCCCTTCTCCCTAGTCTATGGGGCAGAAGCAGTTATCCCCACGGAACTCATATACGGATCACCTCGAGTACTTGCCTACGATGAAGTAGCACAAGAACAGCACCGGTGTGACGATGCTATGCTACTTGAGGAGAACCGTCTCTGGGCTGCTACGCGTGCTGCATGCTACCAGCAAGCCCTGTGTCGCTATCATAGCCGCAGGGTTCATGCCCGGAGTTTTGAGGAAGGGGATCTTGTCCTTAGGTGCGTTCAGTCCACCAAGGGTACAAACAAGTTGACGCCGAAGTGAGAAGGCCCTTACCGGGTAGTACGAGTCACTAGACCGCCACAGTCCGTCTGGAGACCGGAGATGGCATTTAGTTGCAAAACTCATGGAACATTGAGCATCTCCGTAAGTTGTACCCATAAGGCACGGCTGTCGGGCCCTGCCCGGCAGCCACCCTTTTGTACAAGCTTTGCCGAAGTTGCATGTAACCCTTTGTACAATGCCAGGCGTAGACCCTGAGCAACAGAGAAATAAACGAAGCACTGGGGGCCCCAAAGAAGATTGCATGCATGCATAAGCATATCATGAGCATAGCATGATCATGTAGATAAGATCGCATGTGGCACTGTTTTCATCTGCACTAAGCTGCAGGGTTCTTGCTGCGGACTTGGTCCCAACGAGAAGAAATGAAGACAAGCCTACATAGCGGTCCCCGGCAAGCCAAACAGATAAGTCCCTTCTTATCCATAACTATTCTGTAAAGTGAAAACTTGTGCATATGAAAACCCCACCACCTTCGAAACATAGGTGCTCCTACCCTTTGACTCGAACGCTGCTTCGGTCGGGGTGGTCGCAGTGGCCTTTGACTGAAAAGGTTCAGCGGGGAGCTGGCCCCTCTTTGTGGTTTAGTGCCCGACAGGCCTAGCCCCGCGGCAAGAAACTGAGGGTACCGGCAGGATAGCTTGCCGGGGAAAACTTGTTTACTTGAATGTATAGAGGCATTTCACCTCTGCATGGATATGATACATGCACAAGTACCCGGAAAAGCTTGTATTTTTCATTAATATGCTGATAAGCAAGTACAGATCTTACAGAACACAAACATGGGTAAAGAAAATTACATAATTTAGACTAAAGTTTGGCCAATGCCTACATGTTTTAGACTGAAAAAATATAAGTGCCCCATAATCCCCTTTCTTGTCCCTCTCCCTCCTAGGCACTGCGGTGGGAGGTGAAGAGGGCAAAAGAGTGCCTGAGCAGAAGCCCGACCCGATCCCGTCAGGACCTGCCGGGCACAGCCTGACAAGATCGGGAGTGGTGAGGCTACGAAGGACGAGGACGGAGGGAGCAGCTCGGGGGTGCCCTGGTCAGCACCCCCAAGGCCAGCAAGAAGCCCCAGCATAAGCACCGGTGGGGAGAGCCACCGGAGCTCAGTTGGAAGACTGCTGGAGGAGGAGAAGGCACCAAGAGAGCGACCCCTGATATCTACTATACAACCTTCTTGTTGTAGACTCGTGTTGGGCCTCCAAGCGCAGAGTTTTGTAGGACAGTAGCAAATTTCCCTCAAGTGGATGACCTAAGGTTTATCAATCCGTGGGAGTCGTAGGATGAAGATGGTCTCTCTCAAACAACCCTGCAACCAAATAACAAAGAGTCTCTTGTGTCCCCAACACACCCAATACAATGGTAAATTGTATAGGTGCACTAGTTCAGCAAAGAGATGGTGATACAAGTGCAATATGGATAGTAGATATAGGTTTTTGTAATCTGGAAATATAAAAACAGCAAGGTAACAAGTGGTAAAAGTGAGCGAAAATGGTATTGCAATGCTTGAAAACAAGGCCTAGGGTTCATACTTTCACTAGTGCAAGTTCTCTCAACAATGATAACATAATTAGATCATATGACAATCCCTCAATATGCAACAAAGAATCACTCCGAAGTTTCTATCGGAGAACGTAGGGTGAAAACGTGCATCAACCTCGATGCATAGATTACCCCAATGTCACCATGGGAATTCGCAAGTTGAGTGCCAAAACATACATCAAGTGAATCAACAGAACACCCCATTGTCACCACGGATATTCCATCACAAGACATACAACAAGTGTTCTCAAATCCAGTACTCAATCCAACATAATGAAACCTCAAAGACAAACTCAATTCATCACAAGAAGGTAGAGGGGAGAAACACCATATGATCCAACTATAATCGCGGTACATCGAGATCATGCCAAATCAAGAACACGAGAGAGAGAGAGAGAGAGATCAAACACATAACTACTGGTGCATACCCTCAGCCCTGAGGGTGAACTACTCCCTCCTCATCATAGAGAGCGCCGAGATGATGAAGATGGCCACCGGTGATGGTTTTCCCCTCCGGCAGGGTGCTGGAATGGGCTCCCGGCTGGTTTTTCGTGGCTACAGAGGCTTGCGGCGGCGGAACTCCCGATCTAGGTTTCTTTTTGGGGGTATCTATATTGGGATAATTAGATTTATGCCCCTAGTTGTGTCCCACTCGTCTGTTTTACCCCTAATTCCCAAAAGTCACCGGTTTTGTCCAAATCACTTTGCTCCTCTTATGCTTTTGCCCTTTGACCGTTTGACCGTCAGTTTGAAAACTTCATAACTAATTCATACTAAATCGGAAAAATGCAAATAAGATACCAAAATGTTCAGAAAAACATCACCTATATGTCAGTGTCATTTGCATTCATGAAAAAAGTGTTGGAAAGTGCCCATTCGAGTTTTAGCTCATATGCTACCACCATCAATAGTAAAATCTAAAAAAGTTCAAAAAAATTCAAAAATAATTTGGTGGCAAAGAACGACAAGTGTTCTAAGTGCTTGCCAAGTTTCATTAGGGAACGGCATTCGTGGGTGCCGCGGCAAGAGCCACTTCCGAAGGAAATCACCTCCAAATGACACCCGTCCAGAGACGTGTCACGCAGGCAGGCGAGAAGGTGGCCGAACGGCCCGGCAAGGCTTGCCGGGCCGCGCTATGATGTGACACTAAATGGTGCATTTAATGCACCTTGTCCTGTCTGCAGAGTTAGGTATGATATCACTGTTTGCTATCTAATCAGTATGCAATGACTGATTTTCCATTGTAGTGACCCCTTGATCTGTAAAAGGAGGGCCGTGGCAACCTTAGAAAGGATTCAGACCCTTGTACACTCATACGCGTGTAGCTACTCTCACCCCGAGGCAACCTTGCCGGGCTAGAGCATTGCGTCTCCACCATAGTCCCCTCATCAATCCAACAAAGCAGGAGTAGAGTTTTACGCCTCGCCGTGGCCCGAACATGGGTAAAAACTGCCCGTGTGATCGCTGCCGTGCTGCTCTGCACCCTTCGCTCTTTATGCAATGTGCTCTTTCCCCCTGCCGAACCACAAGGGGCCGATGGCCCCATAGGTGGCCGTGTTTTCCCACGATAGTAGTGGTCAAATTTGATCCAACTAAAGTAGTAGAAACACACACCCGCCAACCACCTTTATGCAAAACAAGTTGCACGTCAGTCGGTGGAACCGGTCTCATGTGCATGGACATGTAAGGTTGGTCCGAGCAGCTTCATCCCACAATGCCGCTGAATCAAAATAGGACTTTGGTGGTAACCAGTATGAACATCACCGTCCACAACTTCTTTGTGTTCTACTCATGCATATCATCTACGCATAGACCTGGCTCTGATGCCACTATTGGGGAACGTTGCATGGAAAACAAAAAAAATTCTACGCACACGCAAGATCTATCCATGGAGATGCATAGCTATGAGAGGGGAAGAGCATCTACGTACCCTTGTGGATCTCTAAGCGGAAGCGTTTATCATGCGGTTGATGTAGTCATAATCTTCGCGATCCGATCACGATCCAACCAATCTAGTGCCAAACGGAAGGCACCTCCGAGTTTAGCACACGTGTGGTTCGATGATGTCTCCTCCTTCTTAATCTAGCAAGCGGGAGAGGAGAAGTAGATGGGATCAGAACCAACACAATGACGTGGTGGTGTTGGTGGTGGTGGAGCACCGATAGCGCTTCGCTAAGCATCGCTGGGACGAGGCGGTGGAACTACGGAGTAACGGGTGTTGGTGTCAAAATCGGCCGATCTCGAGTAGGGGGTCCCAAACTGTGCGCCTGAGGGTCGAAGGTAACAGGAGACAGGGGGCACGATGTTTACCCAGGTTCGGGCCCTCTTGATGGAGGTAATACCCGACTTCCTTCTTGATTAACTTTGATGAGTATAGGGGTTACAAGAGTTGATCTACCTCGAGATCGTAATAGCTAAACCCTAGATGTCTAGCCTATGTAATTTCTGATAGCCTCTATGGAGTAAACCCTCCGGTTTATATAGACACCGGAGCGGGCAAGGGTTGTAGAGAGTCGGTGTACAGAGAAAGTAAACTATACATTCGGACGCCAATCTTGCCATCCACGCAAAGGAGAGTCCCATCTGGACGCGGGGGAAGGCCTTCTTCCTTGTATCTTCACGGCCCATCATTCCAGCCCATATCACATAGCCCGGATACCCGAGGACCCCATAATCCAGGACTCCCTCAGTAGCCCCTGAACCAGTCTTTCGATGACGATGTGTTTGGCACGCAGATTGTCTTCGGCATTGCAAGGCGGGATCCTCCTCCGAATACTTCAAAGTAGTCTTCTGAATAAGAGAACTGTATCCGGCTCTGTATAACAGCCACAACCCTCAACCACGAAGGCAATATACTTTTAATCAAAATAAGGTATGTCTACTGACAACTTTTTTGGCGAAATGTTACGTCTGGCCTCTTTATCATTTTGAACCATTTTTCGCCCCCCGCTTCGTGTTTCGAGGCACAACCTCTATTGACATGTCTTGTCAAAAACAGATATCATGTCCGCCTATTGCGGGATCCTCATCAATACGGGTTTGGGTAATCCAACCGTGCTGTTCGCACGACCCCTTGGGAACAGGCGAGTTTTAAGGCTTGTGGGAGGGGGCACTTGATATTCGCTGCCTATATAAGTGGATAAAGATCCATCTTTTTACCCCCATACCTTCTTCCTTCCTCTGCTTCCCCATCCTCAAGCTCCAGCGCCCAGGCTTCAATCTTTCCCACCGCCACCAACCTCTCCGACCATGTCCGGATCTGGCTCTCAGGGCAAGTGGGTGGCCTCCTCCATTACGGAGAAGGACATCAAGGAACTCTGGGAAGCGGGGTACCTGGCTGCGAACGTCGCCATAGGCTTCCTGGCAAAAAGCAGGTCATCCCCACTCCGGAGCCCGGCGAGAGAGCGGTGTTTATCCCCCACTTAATCCGCGGACTAGTGTTTCCACTTCACCCTTTTATCCGCGGCCTCATGTTCTATTACGGGCTAGATTTGCACGATCTAGCCCCAAACTCCTTCCTCCACATCTCGGTGTTCATCATCGCGTGCGAGGCGCTCCTCCGCATCCCCCCACTTCGGCCTATGGCTCAAGGTCTTCAACGTGAAGCCGAAGGTGGTTGACGGGTAGCATGCAGACTGCGGAGATGCCATGGTGAGCAAGCTCCCCAACGTTACCTGGCCCAAAGGGGCCTTTGTGGAAACTGCCAAGATATGACAGCAGGAGTGGTTCTACATCACTGAACCTCGCGGCGCCAACTGGGCGGCCACTCCTAAGTTTAGATCTAGACCCCCAATGCGGCTCGCGTCGTGGACCAACAAGGGTCTGGACTGGGAGTCAACCGACGAAGTGATGATGCTGCAAAAGCGCATAAAAAATATTATAGAGAAGGGCATCAGTCTCACTGATGTGATTCAGGTGATGCTTTTCCGCCGGATCCTCCCCTGTCAGCGCCGACCTCTCTATATGTGGGAGTTCAATCCGGAAGGGCCGAGGACCCTGCGGTGATTCTTCGGCACAACACCCGAAGAGATCTGGAAGCTGCTCTTCAAGGCCCAGAAGACGTGGCCGGAGACGGCCGACGACATCGGCCTTGACAGCGCGCATCTGGCCACCCCGGTAAGTATTTAGTTTCCGAAGATAACTGCAGTTCACAAATCAAAGGGTATGCTGAACCTTCCATCCTTCAATCAGGGCTGGACAAAGAAGGCGGAGCGGATCAAGTGTCTGGCTCCACTACCCGAAGACCCAGCCATTCCTCTGCTAACGAGGATGTTGGTCCCGGCACCATATCAGGCACCGGAGAAGAAGACCAAGAAGAAGGGCAAGGAGGCCCAAAGTGGCCTCCGCCGTAAAGGTACTTCAGACGCTGTGTCCGGAGAAACCAAAGCTCCTTCCTCCCATGAGGGAAACGAAGATGAAGAGGAGGAGGAGGCAGAAAGAAATTGCCCCCTTAAGGGGAGGAAGAAGAAAAGGGCGGCCTCCGTAGACCCGAAGGCAAAAGCGTCCAAGAGAGGGAAGATATCCCTCTCGGACGGCTCGGATTCGGATGCCGAAGCCATCCCCGAGCGGCGCCCCAGGGTGAAGCCCCCGACTGCATCGTAAGTATCCAAGGATTGTTTTACATATATCCGGTCTTTTATGATTGTAGGATAACATATTATATTATGTGTTTCAGTCCGGCCCACGGCCTCCCCCAACTATCATCATCTGAGGGGAACTCTCTGGCACCGGAGATGGTGGAGAGCGAGACGCCTCCACGAGCCTCTCCGCCAACTGCCGCGGATGACACCGAAGTGTTGTCCTAAAGGGCCTCTCCGGGCCATGGAAAGGTACGGGAAGCCGCCAAGATGGTACCAGAGGGTAATGCCTCGGCTGCCAAGAACATGGGAGGTGCAACCCCCATGGAAACTGACGACGGGGGCCTTGACCAGTCCGGTCCCTAGCCGAACACCATTCCGGAGACCCATGCGGCTCCAGGATCGAGTGGGCAACCCGCTTCAAAGGAGGGGGAGCGCCAACTCCGACGGCGACCTCCACTAATCCGGAGGCGCCGAACACCCTGATGGAAGCACTGCGAAGTGCTTCCATTGTGGAGGAGCACCGTACCCTGATGGGTGCGGTGGTTGAGAGGGTTCAGTTTGCCAAGGGCGGGCTGAACGAAGCCTTCACCAGCCTGCTAACAGGCTTTGAGGTATGCGACGTAATATTCTTAGACATTTTTCATATGAAAAATATGCCAGTATATAGATAGTAGCCCCTGAGACTCTGTTCGGCTTTTAAAAAACGTCCGAAACAGAGGATCCAGTAATAATCGTAGGAGGTAATGTACTCATCTATTGACTAAACAGGCTTCCCTGTTGGCAGCGACCGCCCAGGCCGCTGAAGTTTCTAAACTCAAGCGCAAGCTGAAGCTGGCCGATGATGATCTCGACCGTATTAACAAGCGGTTTGATGAGGCGCAAGGTATGTTTAAAATGTCTAGCCCGTGCCTGGATTGATATGCAAATTCTGAGTTTAAAATCATGCGCTGCTATGTGTATGATTGCAGGCAGCATAGCCAAGGTCAAGACCCTGAAGCGTGCCCTTGCCCAAGCCGAGGAGGAGGCGAAGGCGAGCAAAGCGGCCGCAGATTTAAAGTCCGAACAGGACGCCCGCCGCTAGTACGAGGAGAGGGTGACCGAGGTAGAGCAAGAGCTCAAGGACGCCGCCGACAAGTGCGAGTCCTTGGAGGATAAGAATAAGGCCCAGGCGGCCGAACTCACCAAGGCCCTTCAGGAGGCCAAGGAGGCACAGACCGAGTCCCGGGCAACCCGTGAGGAAATCCGGCAGTCCGAGCAGATAGCGGCTGGTAAGCCCTTTCTTTTGCAGACTATATTTGGCGGTCAAGATATGCTTTGCTCACTCGACTGTGGAGTTCTCCAGACGCATTTGCGGATCTCTCGAAGAGTGCCGCCGATGCCACGCAGTTCTTCCGGGCCCAGGAGGGGCACACGACGAAGAAGCTCTTCTGGTCACGGTTCATGGTGTCGGAGCGTCCGGCGCTGTTGAACAACCAGATGATGCAGCTGGTGGAGCTGCACAGGATGTCTGGATTGGCCATGAAGGACGTCATAGTCCGGCTGTGGCCAACCGAACCAATTCCTAGCAGCTACTTCGGCTTGGTGCAGTGACTTGTCCACGTGCTACCCCGGATTGAAGTTGTCAAGTGCTCGGCGTGCATAGAAGGAGCGCGGATGGCCTTTGCCTGTGTCAAGATGCATTGGGCAAAGATGAAGGCCGCCGTCGTGGTGGTCGAGGGCCCACCCAAAGGAAAGGACCACCGCATGCCAAAGCGGTATTTTGAAGACATCCTAGAAGGTGCCCATTTAATAGAGGGCCAGTGCTCAAAGGATATCATGTTTGAATGAATGTATCCGAACTGCCCGGACGTTGTTTTGTGAACTAAGGCTCTGAAATTATTTTCCTTCTATGATGCCGTTTTTATTTCTGAAAGTTTACCAGTCGTCGGCTTCAGCCCCTACGTAGATACTATGGGGGTGTTCAGAATAGCACATGACCACACTTGACCCAACGTCTTGGTCCGTAAAGGAAGTGTCTATGCAGTGAACCAGGCAATCAGACTATGCGGCTTTATCACTGTCACTTAGCCATAGGAGTTTGACAATGGGACTATGAGCTAGCCCCTAGTGCGTGTGCGACTATCCGAACTTGGATGCCTTAGGCGCGTGACTGGGTGGAGGCCAGTCCTTCGTACAATACAGAAAAAATCGCAAAAGATTTAGTAAGTCGTCGAACCGCTGACCAGCTCTCGCTATATCATGACAGTCAGTTTTTGGCTTTCTCTACTGAGGTGTTTGACCGGACGAACCAGAAAAACAATCGCAGTAGTTCTCCCTTTACTACCTTAGCCGAACAAGCGGAACTTAATGTGGTAACCACAGGAGCCGGGTAACCCAACTATTGACCAAAGACATGATTCAGAGCCGATGCATATAATGCAATATTCGGGACGCCGAAGTATACTATAAAAGTTTTCGGGCTTATTTTTGAAAAATATATGTGGCTGAATAGAGCCCCTGGCAATTTAATTCATGCCGAGGTGTATATGCCAACCTGACGTGAAGCGGGAATACAGATTATGAAATAAACCAATACCGAATAGGGTTGGACAAAACTGCTTCCATTATAGTCTGATTGATACGTCAAAACATGCTCTTACAGAGAATGCCATAAGCATCAAGGCTATTTTACATGCCAAGAATTTGTGAACAAGGGAAAGCTGTATACAGGTCCTAACAAAAGAAAAGGTGGTCTTGAAGATCCTTTGGACACCCTGCCGCACGTCTGTGCCGCTTTTCACCTTGGTGTAGGATCCTTTGAGAGGATCAACGATCGTGTATATAGAAGGGGCCTAGGAAAGGGCCCTTGTACCACTGAAAAGTGATTTAGGTTTTAAAGAACCTGAGATATAAGAGAAAAGAGAAAAAAAGGAGGAGAATAAGATTAAGGTCCGAATGCGGCCGAGCCGCATTGTGGACCGTGTTCTTAGCGTGCCTCCGTCTTTGCCCAAGGTATTTTTAGTGCGTAGTTATGCACGCGCGGTACATATGCCGCAATTAGATGGGGGGTTTGACGGAGGTGGAATTGCTAGTCCAGCTCTGGATGGACCGATCTGTCGTTCTGCAGGGTAGACCGGAGTCGTTTGACAGTGTCCGGTGGCTTGATGGCCGATGAAATGTTCGGCTTGATAAGGCCACTTTGTACCTCGGCCGCGAGGGCCGCGGTGTGCTCCTCTATACGGAGGGAGCGCTCCATGTTTCCATTGACTGTGATAACGCCGCAGGGTCCAGGCATTTTGAGCTTTAAGTAAGCATAGTGCGAGACTGCATTGAAGCGGGCAAAGGCGGTTCGTCCAAGCAGCGCATGATAACCACTACGGAAGGGGACGATGTCGAAGATCAAGTCTTCGCTTCGGAAGTTATCCGGCGAACCAAAGACTACTTCCAATGTTATTGAGCCCGTACAGCGGGCTTCTACGCCAGGTATCACTCCTTCAAAGGTGGTGTTAGTAGGCTTGATTCTTGATGGGTCAATACCCATTTTGCGGACCGTGTCTTGATAAATCAAGTTAAGACTACTGCCGCCGTCCATGAGGACTTGGGTGAGATGGAATCCGTCGATGATTGGATCAAGGACCAAAGCTGTCGAACCTCCGTGACGGATACTGGTCGGGTGGTCCTTACGATCGAAGGTGATCGGACAAGCTGACCAGGGGTTGAATTTTGGGGCGACCGGCTCTACAACGTAGACGCCCTTAATGCGCACTTGCGTTCCCTCTTGCGGATGTGCGTGGCATATATCATATTCACTGTTTTCACCTCAGGGGGAAATTTCTTCCGTCCCCCTGTGTTCGGTGGGCGAGGCTCTTCATCGTCCTCGCTCGGCGGCCCTTTCCCCTTGTGTTCGGTGTTTAACTTACCGGCCTGTTTAAAGACCCAATGATTTCTGTTGGAATGATTGGTAGGCTTGTCACGGGTGCCATGAATCTGGCAAGGCCGATCGAGTATTTTGTCTAGACTGGATGGACCATCCTTGTTTCCTTTGGATGGCTTATACCGCTGACTGGATTTAGAGCCACTGAATCCGGCGTTGACCGTTATGTCTTCTGTATCTTCATTGTGGCTTCGACACTTGTGTTTGTTGCATCGTGGCCTGCCATTGCCATCTCTGGCTTCGGAGGTGCCAGGGTCGCTGGTACTATTGCTTGTACGAGCCAACCAGCTGTCTTCTCCCGTGCAAAAGCGGGTCATGAGTGCGGTAAGGGCTGCCATGGACTTCGGCTTTTCTTGGCCAAGGTGTCGGGCGAGCCATTCATCACGGACGCTATGTTTAAAGGCCGCGAGGGCTTCGGCGTTCGGACAATCAACGATTTGGTTCTTTTTAATTAAGAACCTAGTCCAGAGTTTTCGGGCCGACTCGCCGCGTTGCTAGACTATATGACTAAGGTCATCGGCGTCCGGAGGTCGGACATAGGTACCTTGGAAGTTGTCTCTAAAGGCATTTTCCAAATATTCCCAGCTACCAATAGAGTTCTCTGGGAGGTTGTTTAACCAGTGCCGTGCTGGTCCTTTCAGCTTTAAGGGGAGATATTTGATGGCATGGAGATCGTCACCGCGAGCCATGTGGATATGGAGAAGAAAATCTTCAATCCATACTGCGGGATCTGTCGTTCCATCATATGATTCAATGTTCACAAGTTTAAACCCCTCTGGGAACTGGTGCTCCATTACCTCATCGGTGAAGCATAAGGGGTGTGCGGTGCCTCTGTACCGGGCAACGTCACGGCGGAGTTCGGACGACATCCATGTTTGGTTTTTAGCCTGGGTGAGATTATGCTTATCACGCTGGCCCTGGTGGCCGTCCTCTCACGTCAGTGCACGTCCCCTTGATCCATAGATTGATCTGGTCTGACCGGCTCTATTGTCCAGGTCCTGGCATAGGTCGTAGGTGTAGCCCGGAGCCGCTACCTCCTTGCCTCGACGGCGGGGTGGTGCGGGCTGGTGTTCGGCGTAGGTAGCCGCTTTATCTCGTCCACGTGGTGGTCGGTCTGGTTTATTAGCATGATTATATCTCGATGGTATAGGCTCAAGGGCCTCATCATCGAATTGTGTCAATAGCCGCCGCTTTGGATATCTCTTTGTTGGGCGTTGAAGGCCATATTCTTCGGCAGCTAGGACTTGGGTCCATCTGTCGTTGAGTGTATCCTGTTCGGCTTGGAGCTGTTGCTGCTTCTTTTTTAGACTTCTCGCAGTGGCGATTAGTTGGCACTTAAAGCGCTCCTGCTCGAGGGGTTCCTCTGGCATGATGAAATCTTCGTTGCCGAGGCTCACATCATCCTCGGAGATCGGTAGATAGTTGCTATCTTCCGAATCCTCATTCCCGACCTTCTCGTCGGAGTTAACTTGCCCCTCCTCCCGTTCGTCTTGTTCGGACGTAGGCTCAACGGGGTCTTGGGTATTGTCCATAGTATTATCATCTCCGGTGCCGGTATTACTTTCCTTTCCGCGACATGATTTTGAGCGGCGTTGCTGACGTCGACGTTTCGGTGGTGCATCCGCGGGTTTATCCTCGATCGAATCTTTCCTGCCTTCGTTGTCGTCCCCCTTGGGCGTATCCACCATATACACATCATATGTGGAGGTAGCCGTCTAGCGCCCGGTGAATGGCGGGTCTTGGCCTTGTTTGTCTTCGGCATCATCGTCCATGCCGTCGATGTCTTTGGAGGCGTAATCCAGCATGTCGGTTAAGTCTTCGACAGTGGCTATGAAGTGGGTGGTGGGTGGGACGTAAAATTCCCTGCTCTTAGCCCTTAATCCGGGCTCGGCGTAGTTCGGAGGTGGTTCTTCTGTGATGGCGAGGGATCGCATTAAGTATAGAGCCTCATTTAAGAGCCAGGATTGGACGGGGAAATGAGAGTCCGCGGAGCTAGTCAGGGCAAAAGCCTTCTGGCCATGCTCACTTGGCGTGGACCTCGAGAGTTCGGAGCTAGCGTCCGGGGGCGAGTCCGGCTTTTCAATGATAAGGGGAACCCAGTTTGACTCCAGGCTTGCTGATGACACAGTCGCCTCCGGGTCTCCGGTAGGGAGCTTCGTAATAGCAGAGGGTCCGGTGGGGTCCAAACTCCCATCTTCGGACTCGGTAGTTTGCTCCGAATCTAAAGCCAGAGCAGTGGTTGGGGCCGCGAACCCTTCAAAGATCAAGTCTCCTCGGATATCAGCGACATAGTTCAGGTTCCCAAAACTGATCTGATGACCAGGGGTGTAGCTGTCGATCTGTTCGAGGTGACCAATTGAATTGGCATGCAGAGCGAAGCCGCCAAACACAAAAAGTTGACCAGGGAGGAAAGTTTCCCCGGAAACAACATCGTTGTTGATGATTGAACGAGCCATCAAACCTTCTGTCAACGGCACAGTGGAACTCTCAATGAAAGCACCAATGTCGGTGTCAAAACAGGCCGATCTCGGGTAGGGGGTCCCGAACTGTGCGTCTGAGGGTCAAAGGTAATAGGAGACAGGGGACACGATGTTTACCCAGGTTCGGGCCCTCTTGATGGAGGTAATACCCTACTTCCTGCTTGATTGACTTTGACGAGTATAGGGGTTACAAGAGTTGATCTACCTCGAGATCATAATGGCTAAACCTTAGATGTCTAGCCTATGTAATTTCTGATAGCCTCTACGGACTAAACCCTCCGGTTTATATAGACACCGGAGGGGGCTAGGGTTGTACAGAGTCGGTGTACAGAGAAAGGAAACTATACATCCAGACGCCAATCTTGCCATCCACGCAAAGGAGAGTCCCATCCGGACACGGGGGAAGGCCTTCTTCCTTGTATCTTCACGGCCCATCAGTCCGGCCCATATCACATAGCCCGGACACCCGAGGACCCCATAATCCAGGACTCCCTCAACGGGAGAGAGAGGGGCGCCAAGGGCTTGGTGTATCCTCTTGGGACGCCCCCTCCCCTCTATATATAGGTGGAGGGGCGTGGGAAACAACCCCTCCAAGCCTTAGGGCACAACTAAGGGGGAGAGGACTTGGACTCCAAGTCCAATCCTGTTCCCACTAGGACTCCTTCCTTTTTTGCCTTCCCTAGCCACATGGGCTCGTGAGGACTTGGTGCGCCTAGCCCAATAAGAACAGGGTACCTCCCCGTAGACCATGCTAGCCCTTGGTCATGGTGAAACCACTTGTGGATTTACGGACCCCTCCGGAATCCTCCGGAACCTTCTAGAAGCTTCTCGGTACAATATCGAAAAAACTGCACTTTTTCGGAACCCAAAATATAACTTCCCATATATAAATCTTTACCACTCGACCACTCCGAGAATCCTCATGACGTCTGGGATCTCATCCGGGACTTCGAACAACATTTGGTTACCACTCATCAAATATCATAATACTACTCTAGCGTCAACAAACGTTAAGCGTGTGACCCTACGGGTTCGGGAATTATGTAGTCATGACCGAGACACCTCTCCGGTCAATAACTAATAGCGGGACCTGGATGCCCATATTGATTCCTATATATTCCATGAAGATCTTTTATCAGTTGAACCTTTATGACAACATACGTAATTCCCTTTGTCTGTCGGTATGTTACTTGCCCGAGATTCGATCGTCGGTATGTCTATACCTAGTTCAATCTCGTTACCAGCAAGTCTCTTTACTCGTTCTGTAATACATCATCTTGCAAATAACTCCTTAGTCACTTTTCTTGCAAGCTTCTGATATGTATTATCGAGAGGGCCCAGAGATACCTCTCCGATACATGGAGTGACAAATCCCAATCTCAATTCACGCCAACTCAACAGACACCTTCGGATATACCTGTAGAGCATCTTTATGATCACCCAGTTACGTTGTGACCTTTGATAGCACACAAGGTATTCCTCCGATATCTAGGAGTTGCATGATCTCATGGTCGAAGGAACATGTATTTGACATTAAGAAAGCAGTAGCAATAAATTGAACGATCATATGTTATGCTAACGGTTGGGTCTTGTCCATCACATCATTCTCCTATTGATGTGATCCCGTTATCAAATGACAACTCATGTCTATGGCTAGGAAACCTTAACCATCTTTGATCAACGAGCTAGTATAGTAGAGGCTCACTAGGGACACGGTATTTGTTTATGTATCCACACATGTATTTAAGTTTCCGGTCAATACAATTCTAGCATGAATAATAAACCTTTATCATGATTAAGGAAATATAATAATGACCATTTTATTATTGCCTCTAGGGCATATTTCCATCATTATTTGCACCTGAGATTTGTTTTTTGAATTGCAGATATGTCTTCATATCCGTTGCTTAATGGTAATGTGTTGGTCACTCGCACCCCAAAGTGTAACTGGATGATACAACCTTTATGGGTTAATAGGTATGGGTGCATATAATGGAATCCATATAATGACTTAGTAGACATACTTCTGATAGCCGCTAACAGTATGCTACATTCTCTTTATTTTGTAAGTTAAGTTGGGCTGGACTTCTACCCTTGGCACGGCTGGTTGAGGGTACATTGGATGAGTGGGTTGATGGTCCGGACTTAGATGAGGCAAGTGAACCAACGCAGATACGCAAGAGGCAAGTGAAACGTTTCTCTTACGACAAGTCACTCCTTACCTGCTTAGTAGATAGATGGAGACCAGAGACACATACATTTCACTTTCCCCGGGGAGAGATGGCGCCTACTTTACAGGATGTGTCTTACTTGGTGGGATTACCTCTGGCCGGTGCTGCCATAGGTCCTTTAGAGGCAGAACCTGGTTCGCTAGCATCGATGCAGACCCGTTTTTTGGCTGCGATGCCAACTGCTACGGCATAGACAACGATCCTCACAAGCCTCTTTTTAGATGGTTGAGCCAGTTTCAGGTAACCTTCACGGCCACTTAAACAAATGTTGTTTTTATAGTTGCCCGATGTTCATACAATCATTTCGTTTCTATGTAGATTGTCTCGTTAGGATATCCCGATGTTTATTTGTCAGAGGCATAGATTGACCGATCCCTAGAGGCATATATTCTTTGGCTGTTCGGCAAGACGATGTTCACGGAGAACCACGTGACCACTGTCGATGCATGACTCATAAGTATTGCACGGGAGATAGTTGGCGCACATTGCCTTGGGGACATTCTGCAGAGGAGCTTTGGTTCTGCTATGTTAGCGGCTACATAGAGAGGTCTGTGCAAAACTTGCTTGTTGAAGTCTAGAAAATCAGGTCTTGTTGGATGTCCATTATTGTTGCAGCTCTGGTCATATGAGAGATTCCCCATTGGACGACCCTATGTCTAGGTTGATAAACCTTTTGGTTTGGAGGACATAGCTAGGACTTATGTGCCTTCTATCGGCGACTTACCTACACTGGTACAACGAGGTGCTATACAAACGGTTTTTAACCCCTTTCTGCGACGACATTCGGAACTGTCGCCAAGTGAGTGTGGGCGATAGGGGGGGGGGGTCCTTCCCACATGACCCAGAAACCGTCGGGGATATGCCCTCCTGGCACACACGCTCGGCAAAATGAGGTCATGTGCGACCGGCGAGCGATCAAATACGGTTATACGTGCAATAGTGCTAAAAAAATACAATTATACAGGCAAAATCGATTCCGGTCATAAGTACATCCCACACAGTCAGTTCCCACTAAACGTTTCCGTTCGTATGTGCATCCCACACAGTCGCTCCAAGGAAACAATTTCCGTTCGCAGGTACATCACACACAATTGTCCCTGTTAAATCGATTCTGATAGCGTTGCCATTGCACACGATATTAACAATTTTATCGGTTGCGTCATTGAATGCATCACACACGGTGCATAGAAGAAACTATGTGGAAAAGATGTCCATCACAAACAGTTTTTATGTGGTAAACATTTGCGCCAGGTGGCCTAACGCAAACAGTTTTCAAGAGGATGTCGTGTGTGATTGTTCATTGATCCAACACGGTTTATTCCTAGAAACTGTGTGCATTGCCTGAGGTCATCGCCCACGGTGTTTTCTCAATAACCATTTGCAATAGAAAAACCCAATTAGCAGGCTAATTACCCTATTATTAATAATCCATTTATTAATCTAATTGACATTCATATTAAGCACATAATATATTTCATTTCCATATTAAGGAAGCAGTATTTCAAAATTGAAATACATCAGAGTACAACATGATATAGCTTCAGCACTCAGCTACCCCATTGAACAACAGCACCAGCACCAACTTTCACATGCAACATCTAGAACCTTTCGAAATTAGCATCATAGACGGTACATAGATATATGCATCTCATCTGGAAAACTGCTGAAGCGGAAGGCGAATATTGAGCCTTCATTGATGATGAAGGTCTTTGCAACTTTAGGCCAGTGCCTGTGGATGATTGACCGTCCATACTTCGTCCTCTTCAGGAACACTTCAATATTGAACCGTGGGTGTTGTATGAAAACCTTCCTCGCCTCCTGACCATAGAGGTGGTTTGAGAGGTAATCATTAGTGAACTGGTTTGGAAAGTCCTGAAAACAAGGATGTGCATAAATATCTTCTCTATATTGGACATGGGGCAAAGGAATAAAAAAGGAAAGATATAATAGTTAGTACCATCTTGTAGTGAACTGATGTCTTCTTCATTGTGCAGACAAAGATCATGTTGTTTTTTGTCGCTAATTTCTTTATCCTAACAATCTTTCTGAGTTTCTTGACTTGATTGATATTCATGGACAACTCATTTCCCCATATGCAAAAAGGGTCAGACAGTGGGTCAAAACCTCTGACAGCAGGACCTACATGTGCAAGACCAAATTGTTAAAAATCTAAATATTAGAATGGTTCCTGCAATTGCAAAATAATGTGGTATTAGACAACGGACCATGCACGTGCTAACCTCAATTGTAAACCTCAGTGATTCCCATTGTTTCCCTGCAACACATATAAGGTAGTTAGTCATCAGGTTAAGTGAGGGTTTGCATGCTATCAGTAAAATATGTTGATGAAAAATAAGCACATTGTAGATTCATCAGATGAATTCAAGCCACATGGAAAACCCATTTATCCAAACCAAACATGATTAAGAACTAGGAAATATAGCACTTGTATATGTTTCTCATGTATTAAGTGCAGCCAAATTCGATTTATCCCTCACATGCACAACAATACAAAATTCTACCCATGACAATTGGACATCGCATTGCAGAATTGAACCAAGCAGTTAACTAAACACCACAACAAATGAACCAAACGTTAACTGAGCACCACATTGCACAATATAACATACTCCTAATAGAAGATCAGACAGTTAACCTAACCAAGCATGCTTAACAACTTGGAAATATAGCAATTGTATTTGGTTCTCATGTATTTAGTACAACCAAATTCAATTGATTCGTCACATGGTATACAATAACAGAATGCACCCACAACAATTGAACATCACATTGCAGAATTGAACCAAACAGTTAACTAAATACCACAACAAATGAACCAAACGTTAACTGAGCACCACATTGCACAATATAACATACTCCTAATAGAAGACAGACAGTTAACCAAACCAAGCATGCTTAACAACTTGGAAATATAGCAATTGTATTTGTTTCTCATGTATTTAGTACAACCAAATTCAATTTACTTCTCACATGGTATAAAATAACAGAATGCATCCACAACTATTGAACATCGCATTGTAGAATTGAACCAAACAGTTAACTAAACACCACAACAAATGAACCAAACGTTAACTGAGCACCACATTGCACAATGTATAACATACTAGAAGATCAGACAGTTAACCAAACCAAGCATGCCTGAAAACTTGGAAATATAGCAATTGTATTCGTTTCTCATCTATTTTGTAAAGATAAATTCGATCTATTTCTCACATGGAAGACAATAAAAAATTGCAGCCTGAAGAATTGAACATCACATTTGCAGAATTGAACCAAACAGTTAACAGAAGATGACAACTAATTAGCCAAATAGTTAATAAGTGAGCACCACACTGCACGACATAGAGAACATATACAGTAGAGCAACAGATTGCATGGTAAAATTAGATAGCACAATTCACTAGAATTTGTTAAGGAAAGGCAGGAGCAGCACATGCAACGGGTAAACCGAGCATGCTTAACCGGCGTAGCTAGCAAATGGCAAGGTGCTCCTCCAAGATCTAGGGGTCGGCACGAATGGCAGCCATCGCGACCTTATCCGCACGTGCGGCCGCGATTTGCTTCTCCGCTTCCAAATGCTCCTTAAGCTCCTGGCTATACTGCATGCACCATGGCTTAGGGCGGCACTTATTTGGTGGAGGGGTCAGTGATTTGGGTGGAAGGTGTCACGCCGGCGGTCGGGGCATGTGGGATGTGGAAGGAGGAGGAGGATGGGGATCGGGTGTGGATTATTTACCTGAATAGACTAGGCCGAGCAGCGTGAAGGAGGGTCGAGGAGGAGGAGGCGGCGCTTCAAGCAAGGAGTGAAGGTTTCAACTCGGAAAAGTAGGCGGAAATAGGGGAAATGTGGCTTTTGGTAAGGTGTGACGCCCTCGATTCAATCGTACACTAATCATACACACAAATGTGTACGATCAAGATCAAGGATTCATGGGAAGATATCACAACACAACTCTAGACACAAATTAAAATAATACAAGCTTTATATTACAAGCCAGGGGCCTCGGAGGCTCGAATACATTAGCTTGAATACAAACGAGTCAGTGGAAGCAACAATATCTGAGTACAGACATGAGTTAGACAAGTTTGCCTTAAGAAGGCTAGCACAAAAGCAACAACGATCGAAAAGGCAAGGCCTCCTGCCTGGGAGCCTCCTAACTACTCCTGGTCGTCGGCGGCCTCCACGTAGTAGCAGGCACCCTCAGTGTAGTAGCAGTCATCATCGAAGGTGGCGTCTGGATCCTGGACTCCACCATCTGGTTGCGAAAACTAGAAAGAAGAAAGAAGGGGGGAAAGGGGGTAGCAAAGCAACCGTGAGTACTCATCCAAAGTACTCGCAAGCAAGGATCTACACTACTTATGCATCGGTATCAATGAAACGGGTAGTATCTGTGGACTAACTGCAGAATGACAGAATAAGAGGGGGAGAAGTTAGTCCTATCGAAGACTAGCATCTTCCAGAAACCACCATCTTGCAGCAACAAGAGGGAGTAGAGTAGTATAACATAAGTCATATTTATGTTGTTGTATCAACGCTCCGGGATCCTTTCTCGACTCCCGAAGCAACATATCCAAATCATGCCTCAGCATCCAGTTCTAGTTGTACCAATCGGGATACAACTCCGAGTGTCCGTTACCATAGGACAGGCTATCGATAGATGTTTTCTTCCCTGCAGGGGTGCACCAACTTACCCACCATGCTCGATTAACACCGGCCGGACACACTTTCCTGGGTCATGCCCGGCCTCGGCCAAACAATACGCCGCAACCCGACCTAGGCTTAATAGAGAGGTCAACACGCCGTACTAAACCTATGCCCCCAGGGGTCATGGGCCATCGCCCCGGGAACTCCTGCACGTTGCGTACGCGGCCGGTGAGCAGACCTAGCTACCTCCTTCAAAAAGGCAGGTGCTTACACAGTCCAACCCGGCGCGCGTCGCTCAGTCGCTGACTTCTATTAAGCTTCGGCTGATGTATACGACGCAGAACGCCCATACTATGCCCACGTGATGGTTAGTGCTATCAGGCCAGTGGCCCCTCGGATCAAATATCCAAATCGTAGTGGATTAGGAACGCGCGGTAACAAGCAGAGACTCACGAAAGATGTGACCCCGTCGCCTCGTCTTGAGGACTTGCTGCAAGGGCTAAGAATGCCCGGCCACGCCTCGTAATTATCTCGCGGGCACCCTCCAGGTCAACCCGACTCCTCATCACTCGCAAATATGCTCGCGCGGGTACCTCTCAGGGCCGGCCTGTCTTTAGTAACAGGGTTCAGTGTAAAGTCATAGTAAACATAGTAACCGTGTGTCTAACACCAAGGGGAAAACCTGAGGAATCACCCTTGACGGATTCCACTCGATGTAATCATCAAGGTGAATGTAAGAGGATCCACCCTCGAGGTTCACACTCGAGGGGTTGCACGATAGAGTCGTATCGGAAGTGTAGCGACCAGACCTCAAATGGCCTGTGCTGCTGTGCACCAGTGTCATCCCTGGATCAGTAATGCTGACACGCACAGTACAAATGGAGGATTTATAACAGAGTAGCAATCACACACTTATTACATCGAATATCTCCAAAGAGATTAGGTATGAAAACATGGCTTAAGGTCATCTAATAACGATAACAGCGGAAGACTTGGAAGATAAGTGAGTCCATCAACTCCAGCGGCATCACTGAGTATAAGACCACGACCTAAGGCACCTTACTCGTCGTCTGAAAAGTCTGCAACATGAAACGTTGCAGCCCGAAAACGGGTCAGCACATAGAATATGCTGGCAATGTAACACATAGAGAGCAATGAACAATAATAATGCTATACTATATGCATATATGGCTGGTGGAAAGGCTCTATGGTTACAGTTTTGCGAAAAGCCAATTTTATCCTACTGCAAAGGAATAAATTTTATTTAACTATCATGGTGGTTGAAACATTGAGAAGGTACCTCCAACTCAATCCCAATTAAGTAACATCATTAACCCAACAAAATTAATTATAAGTATCACAGTGATGAGATTCAAATGATAATCCAGATACTAGATACTCAAGTTGTCCATAACCGGGGACACGGCTAACCATGATTAGTTTGTACACTCTGCAGAGGTTTGTGCACTTTTCCCCACAAGACTCGATCGCCTCCGCTTAATTCTCGGATGGCATGATGTTTGAGAAACGGATGACCGAGACACAGTCTTTCAGAAACAATCACTCTTTACTCTGGATGGACCGGTACACCTACTTTCCCCTACATCTGCTAGTCCACCTCTTCAAGAGATCCTGTAACCTACTCAGCTATGCTAGAGCCCATAATAGCTTGTGGCCGCACATGGAAGTTTCTAGCATGAATAATCTCATGATCCCTTTGAGCCTGGGTGGCGGACCTTATACATACAGGCGACACTGGGTTCTCCAGGTGCCTCAATCCACCCAGATGTGAGTTTTAGTTGCCACCTTAAGTTGAACCATTATTAAACATCTCACATCTGTCATGAATATCACTCAAACCCAATCCACGTCTACGAGCATAGCATGGCAATATAATAGCAACGTAGAAGTAACTCCCAAGGGTTTGATAAAGTAAAACAGGTAATAGGTACAACCTCAACTACTTCCCAGATACCCACAAGTTATTTAGATCCTAATCATGCAATGTGTTTGGGGAAAAAGATCTAATGCAATAAAACTGGGTATGAACGGAATATGATCAAAGTGTTACTTGCCTTGCTGATGATCCGCAAAACCTAGCGAGTCGAAGTAACAAGCGGCACACTCCGGGTACTCTATCGCAAACAAACAAGCATACAATCAGTACTCAACTAATGCACAGGTAAAACTCGAATGAAAGATCCAACCAGAAAATTCAACTTAAGAACTCCGGTTTGCAAAAAGAATCAACTCGAAAGAAGCAACGAAAGTCAAACGGCGAAAGAAAGAAACTTCGTTTGCTAATCTGGATCTAGGTCAAATTTTACTGTAGCAAAAACTTGTTTGAGTAGGTTAAACAGAAAGAGAATTTCGAGACGAAACTCTAGGCGCTTGAATCGCCTGATTCCGATAAACGAGCGAGAAGTTAAACAGAATCGAAGATTCGATCGGAAATCGAATCTGAGAAAATAACGAGAAAATCCGACGAAAAAGAAAAACGGGCGAACGGTTAAATAACGGACGTTCGTTAACAGAGAAAAACCGACGAATGCGTTCGTTAAAACGAACGGTTCGGTGAACGCTCGCGAAATAAGAAAACCGAAAAAAAACCGATCTAGGGTTTTTTTAAACAAAAGGTTTTTTTTCAGAAAACCGGTCAACGAAGGGAAAACGGCCGGCGGCAGTACCTCGTCGGGCGGGCTCCGGCGGGCTCGGGCCTCGGGGAGGCGGCGACTCCGGGCTCCCGGCGGCGGCGGCGGCGATGATGCGGGCGG
>NC_057796.1:252862343-252872222 GCF_018294505.1 Triticum aestivum
GGGGCCGGCGCTGGGCCCGCGGGCTTCGGCGGCGGCGGCGTACGGCTGCTGACGTGGCAGCCCGTGATTGGTCGGTGGGCGGTGGTGGACGCGTCCGGCTCCGCCCAGACGTGTCCGGCGGCGGAGAGGGAGCGGGTCTAGGGTTTGATCTGCGTGCGTTTTTCGGGAGGGTCACATATAAATAGGTAGAGGGAGCTAGGAGGCTCCAAATGAGGTGCGGTTTTTGCCCACACGATCGTGATCGAACGACCTACAGCATGAAAGGGAGTTTGGTGGGTTTTGGGCTGTTTTTGAGGGGGATTTTGCTGCACACTCAAATGGCCTTTGTGGATGCCCGGTTAACCGTTGGAGTACCAAACGACCTCCAAATGGAACGAAACTTGACCGGTGGTCTCCCGGTGGTATACTAGGGCCACTTGACAAGCCTCGGTCCATTCCGTTGACACCCGCTCACGAAATAAAATAAGAGGGGTGCACCGGAGGAGGTAGGAGCGCCGGATTGCAAAACGGACAACGGGGAAAATGTTCGGATGCATGAGACGAACACGTATGCAAATGCAATGCACATGATGACATGATATGCAATGCATGACATGAAAAAAAATGCAAAAACGAAAAACAAAACCCGACCACGAAGGGAATATCATATCACATAGCCGAAAATGGCAAGAGTTGGAGTTACAAATATGGAAAGTTACATGCGGGGTGTTACACGTGCGTTCGGTACTTGGATCGGTTGGATCGCGAAGACGTTTGACTACATCAACCGCGTTACTAAATGCTTCCGCTTTCGGTCTACGAGGGTACGTGGACACACTCTCCCCACTCGTTGCTATGCTTCTCCTAGATAGATCTTGCGTGATCATAGGCAATTTTTGAAATACTACGTTCCCCAACAATGATGATGTTTTGTAAAAGTTATCGGTAACTGGCAGGAGCGCCTTATGGTTGTCGCTTTATTGTATGAAATGAAAATGCCATGTAGTTGCCTTACTTTATCACTATGCATTAGCGATAGTTGTAGAAGCAATAGTTGGCGAGATGACAACGACGCTATGATGGAGATCAAGGTGTCAAGCCGGTAACGATGGAAATCCTGACGATGCTTTGGAGATGGAGATCAAAGGCACAAGATGATGATGGCCATATCATGTCACATATTTTGATTGCATGTGATGTTTCTCTTTTATGCATCTTATTTTGCTTAGTATGGCGGTAGCATTATAAGATGACCCCTCACTAAAATTTCAAGGTATAAGTGTTCTCCCTGAGTATACACCGTTGCGACAGTTCGTCGTGCCGAGACACCACGTGATGATCGGGTGTGATAAGCTCTACGTTCACATACAACTGGTGCAAGACAGTTTTGCACGTGCGGAATACTCGGGTTAAACTTGACGAGCCTAGCATGTACATACATGGCCACAGAACACTGGAGACCGAAAGGTCAAACATGAATCATATAGTAGATATGATCAACATAGAGATGTCCACCATTGAAAACTACTCCATCTCACGTGATGATTGGACATGGTTTAGTTGATATGAATCACGTGATCATTTAGATGACTTGAGGGATGTCTATCTAAGTGGGAGTTTATAAGTAATATGATTAATTGAACTTAATTTATCATGAACTTAGTCCTGATAGTTTTCGCATATCTATGTTGTAGATCAATGGCCCGTGCTACCCGTTCCCTTGAATTTTAATGCGTTCCTAGAGAAAGCTAAGTTGAAAGATGATGGTCGCAACTACACAGACTGGGTCCGTAACTTGAGGATGATCCTCATTGATGCACAGAAGAATTATGTCCTTGATGCACCGCTAGGTGACAAGCCCCCTCCCGCTAATTTATACGCTTTGAACGTCTGGTAGACGCGGTCTGATGACTACTCTATAGTTCAGTGTGCCATGCTCTACGACTTAGAATCGGTACTTCAAAGACGTTTTGAACGTCATGGACCATGTGAGATGTTCCAGGAATTGAAGTTAATATTTCAAGCAAATGCCCGAGTTGAGAGATATGAAGTCTCCAACAAGTTCTATAGCTGCAAGATGAAGGAGAATAGTCTATCAGTTAACACATACTCAGAATGTCTGGGTATCATAACCACTTGACTCAGTTGGGAGTTAATCTTCCGGATGATAGTGTTATTGACAGAGTTCTTCAATCACTGCCACCAAGCTACAAAGTATTCGTGATGAATTATAATATGCAAGGGATGGATAAGAAAATTCCTGAGCTCTTCGCTATGCTCAAAGCTGCGGAGGTAGAAATCAAGAAAGAGCATCAAGTATTGATGGTTAACAAGACCACTAGTTTCAAGAAAAAGGGCAAGGGAAAGAAGGGGAACTTCAAGAAGAATGGCAAGCAAGTTGTCACTCCCGGGAACAAGCCCAAGTCTAGACCCAAGCCTGAAACTGAGTGCTTCTACTGCAAAGGGACTGGTCACTGGAAGCGGAACTGCCCAAGTATTTGGCGGCTAAGAAGGATGGCAAAGTGAACAAAGGTATATTTGATATACATGTTATTGATGTGCACCTTACTAATGCTCGTGGTAGCGCCTGGGTATTTTATACTGGTTTTGTTGCTCATATTTGCAACTCGAAACACGGGCTACGGATTAAACGAAGATTGGCTAAGGACGAGGTGACGATGCGCGTCGGGAATGGTTCCAAGGTCGATGTAATCGCCGTCGGTATGCTATCTCTACATCTACCTTCGGGATTAGTTCTAGACCTGAATAATTGTTATTTGGTGCCAGCGTTGAGCATGAACATTATATTTGGATATTGTTTGATGTGAGATGGTTATTCATTTAAATCAGAGAATAATGGTTGTTCTATTTATATGAGTAATATCTTTTATGGTCATGCACCCTTGAAGAGCGGTCTATTTTTGTTGAATCTCGATCGTGTTGATACACATATTCATAATATTGATGCCAAAAGATGCAAACTTGATAATGATAGTGCAACATATTTGTGGCACTGCCGTTTAGGTCATATTGGTGTAAAACACATGAAGAAACTCCATGCGGATGGACTTTTGAAATCACTTGATTATGAATCATTTGATGCTTGCGAACCATGCCTCATGGGCAAGATGACTAAGACTCCATTCTCTGGAACAATGGAGCAAGCCACTGACATATTAAAATAATACATACCGATGTATGCGGTCCGATGAGTGTTGAGGATTGCGGCGGGTATCGTTATTTTCTAACCTTCACAGATGATTTGAGCAGATATGGGTATATCTACTTAATGAAACACAAGTCTGAAACATTTGAAAAGTTCAAAGAATTTCAGAGTGAAGTGGAGAATCATCGTAACAAGAAAATAAAGTTTCTATGATCTGATCGTGGAGGCGAATATTTGAGTTACGAGTTTGGCCTTCATTTAAAACAATGTGGAATAGTTTCACAACTCACTCCACCTAGAACACCACAGCGTAATGGTGTGTCCAAACGTCGTAAGTGCGATCTATGATGTTTCTTACCGATTTACCACTATTGTTTTGGGGTTATGCATTAGAGACAACTGCATTCACGTTAAATAGGGAACCATCTAAATCCGTTGAGACGACACCGTATGAAGTATGGTTTGGCAAGAAACCTAAGCTGTCGTTTCTTAAAGTTTGGGGTTGCGATGCTTATGTGAAAAAGCTTTAGCCTGATAAGCTCGAACCCAAATCAGAGAAGTGCATCTTCATAGGATACCCAAAAGAAACGGTTGGGTACACCTTCTATCACAGATCCGAAGGCAAGATCTTTGTTGCTAAAAATGGATCCTTTCTAGAGAAGGAGTTTCTATCGAAAAAAGTGAGTGGGAGGAAAGTAGAACTTGATGAGGTAATTGTACATTCTCTCGAATTGGAAAGTAGCTCATCAGAGAAAATTGTTCCCGTGATGCCTACACCAACTAGTGGGGAAGCAATTGATAATGATCATGAAACTTTAGATCAAGTTACTACCGAACCTCGTAGGTCAACCAGAGCACGTTCCACACTAGAGTGGTACGGTAATCCTGTTCTGGAAGTCATGTTACTAGACCATGACGAACCTACGAACTATGAGGAAGCGATGATGAGCCCAGATTCTGCGAAATGGCTTGAGGCCATGAAATCTGAGATGGGATCCATGTATGATCACAAAGTATGGACTTTGGTTGACTTGCCCGATGATCGGCAAGCCATCGAGAATAAATGGATCTTCAAGAAGAAGACTGACGCTGATGGTAATGTTACTGTCTACAAAGCTCAACTTGTTGCGAAAGGTTATCGACAAGTTCAAGGAGTTGACTACGATGAGACCTTCTCACCCGTAGCGATGCTTAAGTCTGTCCGAATCATGTTAGCAATTGCCGCATTTTATGATTATGAAATCTGGCAAATGGACGTCAAAACTGCATTCCTTAATGGATTTCTTAAAGAAGAGTTGTATATGATGCAACCGGAAAGTTTTGTCGATCCTAAAGGTGCTAACAAAGTGCGCAAGCTCCAGCGATCTATTTATGGATTGGTGCAAGCATCTCGGAGTTGGAATATATGCTTTGATGAAGTGATCAAAGCATGTGGTTTTATACAGAGTTTTGGAGAAGCCTGTATTTACAAGAAAGTGAGTTGGAGCTCTGTAGCATTTCAAATATTATATGTGGATGACATATTGTTGATTGGAAATGATATAGAATTTCTGGATAGCATAAAAGGATACTTGAATAAGAGTTTTTCAACGGAAGACCTCGGTGAAGCTGCTTATATATTGGGCATCAAGATCTATAGAGATAGATCAAGACGCTTAATTGGACTTTCACAAAGCACATACCTTGATAAAGTTCTGAAAAAGTTCAAAATGGATCAGTCAAAGAAAGGGTTCTTGCGTGTGTTACAAGGGTGTGAAGTTGAGTCAGACTCAATGCCCGACCACTGCAGAAGATAGAGAGAAAATGAAATTCATTCCCTATGCCTCAGCCATAGGTTCTATCATGTATGCAATGTTGTGTACCAGACCTGATGTGTGCCTTGCTATAAGTCTAGCAGGGAGATACCAAAGTAATCCAGGAGTGGATCACTGGACAGCGGTCAAGAACATCCTGAAGTACCTGAAAAGGACTAAGGATATGTTTCTCATTTATGGAGGTGACAAAGAGCTTGTCGTAAATGGTTACGTTGATGCTAGCTTTGACACTAATCTGGATGACTCTAAGTCACAAACCGGATACGTATTTATATTGAATGGTGGAGCTTTCAGTTCATGCATTTCCAAGCAAAGCGTCGTGGCGGGATCTACGTGTGAAGCGGAATACATAGCTGCTTTGGAAGCAGCAAATGAAGGAGTTTGGATGAAGGAGTTCATATCCAATCTAGGTGTAATACCTAGTGCATCGGGTCCAATAAAAATCTTTTGTGACAATACTGGAGCAATTGCCTTGGCAAAGGAATCCAGATTTCACAAAAGAACCAAACACATCAAGAGACGCTTCAACTCCATCTGTGATCAAGTCAAAGACGGAGACATAGAGATTTGCAAAATACATACGGATCTGAATGTGGCAGACCCGTTGACTAAGCCTCTTCCACAAACAAAACATGATCAGCACCAATACTCCATGGGTGTTAGAATCATTACAATGTAACCAAGATTATTGACTCTAGTGCAAGTGATAGACTGAAGGAAATATGCCCTAGAGGCAATATTAAAGTTATTATTTATATTTCCTTATTTCATGATAAATGTTTACTATTCATGCTAGAATTGTATTAACCGGAAACTTGATACATGTGTGGATACATAAACAAAACACCCTGTCCCTAGTAAGCCTCTACTAGACTAGCTCGTTAATAAAAGATGGTTAAGTTTCCTAACCATAGACATGTGTTGTCATTTGATGAACATGATCACATCATTAGGAGAATAATGATCGTTAAGTTTTATTGCTATTGCTTTCTTCATGACTTATACATATTCCTTTGACTATGAGATTATGCAACTCCCAGATACCAGAGGAATACCTTGTGTGATATCAAACGCCACAACATAACTGGGTGATTATAAAGATGTTCTACAGGTATCTCCGAAGGTGTTTGTTGGGTTGGCATAGATCGATATTAGGATTTGTCACTCCGAGTATCGGAGAGGTATCTATGGGCCCTCTCGGTAATGCACATCATGATAAGCCTTGCAGGCAATGTGACTAATGAGTTAGTTACGGGATGATGCATTACAGAACGAGTAAAGAGACTTGCCGGTAATGATATTGAACTAGGTATGAAGATACCGACGATCGAATCTCGGGCAAGTAACATACCGATGACAAAGGGAATTACGTATGTTGTCATTGCGGTATGACCGATAAAAGATCTTCGTAGAATATGTAGGAACCAATATGAGCATCCATGTTCCGCTGTTGGTTATTGACCGGAGAGGTGTCTCGATCATGTCTACATAGTTCTCGAACCCGTAGGGTCCGCACGCTTAACGTTCGATGACGATTTTGTATTATATGAGTTATGTGATTTGGTGACCGAATGTTGTTCGGAGTCCCGGATGAGATCATGGATATGACGAGGAGTCTCGAAATCGCCATGTGATTTAACACCGATAGTTCACATCACCATGTGATTAACACCCATAATTCACATCGCCATGTGACCAACACCCAAAGGGTTTACTAGAGTCAATAATCCAGTTCACATCGCCATGTGATTAACACCCAAAGAGTACTAAGGTGTGATCTTGTTTTGCTTGTGAGAGAAGCTTAGTCAACGGGTTTGCCACATTCAGATCCGTATGTATTTTGCAAATTTCTATGTCTACAATGCTCTGCATGGAGCTACTCTAGCTAATTGCTCCCACTTTCATTATGTATCCAGATTGAGACTCGGACTCATCCGGACTCAGACTCAAAGTTTGCATCATCATAACTCTTTACGATGAACTCTTTATCACCTCCATAACCGAGAAATATTTCCTTAGTCCTCTAAGGATAACTTTGACCGCTGTCCGGTGATCTACTCCTAGATCACTATTGTACCCATTTGCCAAACTCATGGCAAGGTACACAATAGGTCTGGTATACAGCATGGCTACTTTATAGAACCTATAGCTGAGGCATAGGCAATGACTTTCTTTCTCTCTCTATCTTCTGCCGTGGTCGGGTTTTGAGTCTTACTCAACTTCATACCTTACAACTCACGCAAGAACTCCTTCTTTGACTGATCCATTTTGAACTCCTTCAAAATCTTATCAAGGTATGTACTCATTGAAAGTCTTATCAAGCGTCTTGGTCTATCTTTATAGATCTTGATGCCCGTAGTTTCACTGAGGTCTTTCTTTGAAAAAATCCTTTCAAACACTCCTTTATGCTTTCCATAAAATTCTACATCATTTCCGATCAACAATATGTCATTCACATATACTTATTAGAAAGGTTGTAGTGTTCCCACTCACTTTCTTGTAAATACAAGCTTCACCGCAAGTCTGTATAAAACTATATGCTTTGATCAACTCATCAAAGCGTATATTTGAACTCCGAGATGCTTGCACCAGTCCATAGATGGATCGCTGGAGCTTGCACACTTTGTTAGCACCTTTAGGATTGAGAAAACCCTCTGGTTGCATCATATACAACTCTTCTTTAAAAACTTATTAAGGAATGCAGTTTTGACATCCATTTGCCAGATTTCATAAAATGCGGCAATTGCTAACATGATTCGGACATATTTTAAGCATCGATACGAGTGAGAAAATCTCATTGTAGTCAACACCTTGAACTTGTCAAAAACCTTTTGCGACAATTCGATATTTGTAGATAGTAACACTACTATCAGAGCTCGTCTTCCTCTTGAAGATCCATTTATTCTCAATGGCTCGCCGATCATCGGGCAAGTCAATGGAAGTTCATACTTTGTTCTCATACATGGATCATATCTCAGATTTCATGGCTTCAAGCCATTTATCAGAATCTGGGCCCATCATCGCTTCCTCATAGTTCGTAGATTCGTCATGGTCTAATAAGATGACTTCCAGGACAGCCGTACCACTCTGGTGCGGAACATGCTCTAGTTGACCTATGAGGTTCGGTAGTAACTTGATCTAAAGTTTCATGATCGTTATCATTAGCTTCCTCTCTAGTTGGTGTAGGCATCACGGGAACGGTTTTCTGTGATGAGCTACTTTCTAATTCGAGAGAAGGTACAATTACCCCATCAAGTTCTACTTTCCTCCCACTCACTTCTTTCGAGAAAAACTCCTTCTCTAGAAAGGATCCATTCTTAGCAAAAAAAGATCTTGCCTTCGGATCTGTGATAAAAGGTGTACCCAACAGTTTCTTTTGAGTATCCTATGAAGATGCACTTCTCCGATTTGGGTTCGAGCTTATCAGGTTGAAGCTTTTTCACATAAGCATCACAACCCCAAACTTTAAGAAACGACAGCTTAGGTCTCTTACTAAACCATAGTTCATACGGTGTCATCTCAACGGATTTAGACGGTGCCCTATTTAACGTGAATGCAACTCTCTCTAATGCATAACCCCAAAACGATAGTGGTAAATCGGCAAGAGACATCATAAATCGCACCATATCTAATAAAGTATGGTTACGACGTTCGGACACACCATTATGCTATGGTGTTCCAGGTGGCATGACTTGTGAAACTATTCCACATTGTTTTAAATGAAGGACAAACTCGTAACTCAAATATTTGCCTCCGCGATCAGATTGTAGAAACTTTATTTTCTTGTTACAATGATTCTCCACTTCACTCTGAAATTCTTTGAACTTTTCAAATGTTTCAGACTTTTGTTTCATCAATTAGATATACCCATATCTGCTCAAATCATCTGTGAAGGTCAGAAAATAATGATACCCACCGCGAGCCTCAACACTCATCAGACCACATACATCGGTATGTATTATTTCCAATAAGTCAGTGGCTCGCTCCATTGCTCCAGAGAACGTAGCATGCAATTCAAAAAAATTCCTACGCTCACGCAAGATCTATCTAGGATATGCATAGCAACAAGAGGGGGAGAGTGTGTCCACATACCCTCGTAGACCGAAAGCGGAAGCGTTTGCTTAACGCAGTTGATGTACTCGAACGTCTTCTCGATTCAACCGATCAAGCACCGAACGTACGGCACCTCCGAGTTCTGCACTCGTTCAGCTCGATGACGTCCCTCGAACTCTTGATCCAGCAAAGTGTCGAGGGAGAGTTCCATCAGCACGACAGCGTGGTGACGGTGATGGTGAAGTGATCCGCGCAGGGCTTCGCCTAAGCACTACTTAAATATGACCAGAGGCGTAAACTATGGAGGGGGCGCCGCACACGGCTAACAATTTTTGTTGTGTGTTCTAGCGGTGCCCCCTTAATACACTACAAAAAAAGACACATCCGTGACATTTTGGGCCGAACAAAAAAAAAATTTGTCATACATATGACACTTCTATGACGATAATTGTGACAAAACCCGGTATCATCATAGATGTGGTGGGCTCCTACTTCTATGACAAAAAATCATGACAGAAAATGGGCTTTTCGTCCTGGGCGGGCCGGAGACGCAGCTGCATGACATTCTTTGGGCCGTCCATGACGGAAAAAACCGTGGTAGAACCGAGGGCGAGGAAAATTTCGGGGAGTTCCCGGTTACGGTGGGAGGTCTGGGGCCGAGCGATGCGTGTTTCTCTCGTACACGTACGCGCGTGTGTGCGAGGCGTTGGCTCTAACTGAACCCGAGCGAGGCGTTGGGCTCTAACTGAACCCGAGCGATTGCACTGCAGGCTACGCGTTACTGAACCCGAGCGTTCGATCGATGGCTGTTAACTGAACCCGATCGAGCGATTCCTTCGCTACTGCTGCTAACTGAAGCCGATCGAT
>NC_057796.1:252872789-252931091 GCF_018294505.1 Triticum aestivum
GAGGTCCGTTTCGTTCGTTTGGCGGTACGCCACACCCCTCCCGATCAACAGGACCCCCGTTTCGACCGTAGGAGGTTCGTTTCCTCCGTTTTGCGGTACGTCACACCCATCCCGATCAACAGGACCCCGTTCCGAACGTAGGAGGTCCATTTCCTCCGTTGTGCGGTACGCCAGGCCTCGTTTCCATCGCCTATTCGGTCCAAGCCCTCCCGATGAACACGACCACGCATTTCGTTCCGACCAAGCCGGTTGGCTCCCACGCGTTCCATTCCGACCCAGCCGGTTGGCTCCCACGCGTTCCGTTGCCTCCCGATGAACACGACGCATTCCGTTGCCTCCCCATGAACACGACGCATTCCGTTCCCTTCCCATGAACACGACGACGACGCTGTTTCTCCGTTCCGACCCAGCCATGTACACGAGACCTGGCCATACGTATGCGCGAGTAGGCGTTCGAGACCCCGCCCGTATGTACACATACGTGGCCGTATTTTCTTTCTTGCACCCTGGCCGATGTACGTACGTGTACATGCTACGTGCGCGCATCTACTACGACACGTACGCGCCTCTACTACGACACGTGCGCGCCTCTACATCCACCAGTATATATGTACGTACACGTTCACGACCAGAATGACAACGATATGTACGCTTCGACCAGGTGGGTCCCGACTGTCAGGCACTTCCTTGCCTGCGAAGATGTAGCTGGTGGGTCCCAGCAGTCAGAGGGGAGAATCGTTTTTTTTGCCCGGACGCACTTCCTTGCGTGCGAAGATGTAGCTGGTGGGTCCCAGCAGTCAGGGGGAAATGTTTTTTCGCAAAATACAGTGGCCCGTCCGGTGGGTCCCAGCTGTCAGGTGGAGGAATCATTATTTTCTGCGTAATAAGGAGGCACTTCCTTGCTGCGGCCGTGGACCCAGCTGTCAGCCTCTCCACGTACAGTACTCTTCCGATGGAAGTCGTTCCTTGACCACGTTGACCACGCCGCGCGGAGAGCACCACGGCGATGGACGACGGCGAGGCCTAGGAAGGGGACGACGCAGAGCCGGGGAAGACGCGGCAGTGGAAGCCCGCGCAGAGAGGAGTACGAGGGTTCACTGGTTCGGCTGCAGTGTGACACTGCCGTCGCCGCAGGGCCTGGCTAGCGGTGGGAATAGTAGGGGCGGTGAGGCCTCCGTGGCAGCACAGCCGGCCACGGGAGGCAAGAGCATGCGGCACGACCGGCGCTGCTTTGGGCGGCTGGAGCAAGAAGACCAGAGGTTGAAGAAGCACTACGGCCATTGGATGGACATTGTACGGTCACTGGATCTAGAATCGTTCATATTGACTAAAGTTGACAAAGGCCCCCGTCCCAGTTAACTTAGTAGGCCCACAAGTCAGCCTCCCACCATGGTGGGTCCCAGCTAGCAGGGAGAGTATTCATTTTTTGTGTGCGTAATAAGGAGGCACTTCCTTGCGTGCGAAGATATAGCTGGTGGGTCCGAGCTGTCAGCGGCGGTAACATTTTTTCGCGAAATACAGAGGCCCTTTCGGTGGGTCCCTGATGTCAGGTGGAGGAATCATTATTTTGCGCGTAATAAGGAGGCATTTCCTTGCGTGCGGCCGTGGACCCAGCTGTCGGCCCCTCCACGTACAGTCCACTTCAGATGCATGTCGGTCGTTGAGCACGTTGACCAGGCCGCGCCGAGAGCACCAGGGCGGTGGACGACGGCAAGGCCTAGGAAGGGAACGACATGGATGCAGGGAAGACTCGGCAGTTGTTTCCCACGCGGAGGGGAGTACGAATGTACGAGGGTTTACTGGTTCGTCTGCCATCGCCGAAGAATAACAGCAGGTGTGGGTGAGTAGAGGGATGGCTAGGCCAGCGATGGGAGTACGGTGGGGCGGTGAGGCCTGTGCGGCAGCAGAGCCGGCTGCGGGGAGGAGGGAGCAGGCAGTCCCGCCGGCGCTTGTTTGAGCGGCTGGAGCAGGAAGAGCAGAGATTGAAGAAGCACGACGGCCGTCGGATGGCCATCCAACAGTCAATGCTTGTGCGTCAACCTTTTTTTTAGGAAAGCCTCAAATATGTGGAAAACGGCATACAACCCATCTGCCATTATTTCTAATAATTTACAGCCCATTTGCTAATTATTAAGGTTTTTTTTGGAGCCCATATTCTTTTTGTTAGCATTACAGCCCATATTGTGGCCATGGTTAAAAAATTATACGAAATTTTGCATATTTCGGTGCAGTCCGAACTGTTTTTAATCCCGAAATTTCAACTCACATTCAAACCGATTTTAAAAATAAATGTATATCAATATAAAATCCAACAAATTCTCCACGCATAAAAATTAATGTAATTTAAAATCTCAAAATGAAAAATAGATATTTGAAACTAATTGCCGGTTTGATGTGTTTTAAAAATGTACAGCCCATTTCTCATTACTGATGGGCCATTTTCTCGGCCAGCCGAATGAAAGCTCTCCTCATCTTGAAAGATTTGTAGCCCAACAGGCCTGACAAAGCGACTTACTTGGCAAATCAAAAAATACTGCTCTGTGGCCGTGGACCCAGCTGTCAGCCTCTCCACGTACAGTACTCTTCCGATGGAAGTCGTTCCTTGACCACGTTGACCACGCCGCGCGGAGAGCACCACGGCGGTGGACGACAGCGAGGCCTAGGAAGGGGACGACGCGGAGCCGGGGAAGACGCGGCAGTGGAAGCCCGCACGGAGAGGAGTACGAGGGTTCGCTGGTTCGGCTGCGGTGTGAGGCTGCCGTCGCCGCAGGGCCTGGCCAGCGGTGGGAATAGTAGGGGGTGGTGAGGCCTCCGCGGCAGCACAGCTGGCCATGGGAGGCAGGAGCATGCGGCACGACCGGCGCTGCTTTGGGCGGCTGGAGCAAGATGACCAGAGGTTGAAGAAGCACTGCGGCCGTTGGATGGACATCGTACGGTCACTGAAGCTAGAATCGTTCATATTGACTAAAGTTGACAAAGGCCCCCGTCCCAGTCAACTTAGTAGGCCCACAGGTCAGCGTCCCACCATGGTGGGTCCCAGCTAGCAGGGGGAGTATTCATTTTTTTGTGCGTAATAAGGAGGCACTTCCTTGCGTGCGAAGATATAGCTGGTGGGTCCGAGCTGTCAGTGGCGCTAAACGTTTTTTTCGCGAAATACAGAGGCCCTTTCGGTGGGTCCCTGATGTGAGGTGGAGGAATCATTATTTTGCGCGTAATAAGTTGGCATTTCCTTGCGTGCGGCCGTGGACCTAGCTGTCGGCCTCTCCACGTACAGTCCACTTCAGATGCATGTTGGTCGTTGACCACGTTGACCAGGCCGCGCCGAGAGCACCAGGGCGGTGGACGACGGCGAGGCCTAGGAAGGGAACGACACGGAGGCAGGGAAGACTCGGCAGTTGTTTCCCACGCGGAGGGGAGTACGACTGTACGAGGGTTAACTGGTTCGTCTGCCGTCGCCGGAGAATAACAACAGGTGTGTGTGAGTAGAGGGATGGCTAGGCCAGCGATGGGAGTACGGTGGGGCGGTGAGGCCTACGCGGCAGCAGAGCCGACCGCGGGGAGGAGGGAGCAGGCAGTCCCGCCAGCGCTTGTTTGAGCGGCTGGAGCAGGAAGAGCAGATTGAAGAAGCACGACGGCCGTTGGATGGCCATCCAACAGTCACTGCTTGTGCGTCAACCTTTTTTTAGGAAAGCCTCAAATCTGTGGAAAACAGCATACAACCCATCTGCCATTATTTCGAATAATTTACAGCCCATTTGCTAATTATTAAGGTTTTTTTATGAGCCCATATTATTTTTGTTAGCATTACAGCCCATATTGTGGCCACGGTTAAAAAATTATACGAAATTTTGCATATTTCGGTGCGGTCCGAACTGTTTTTAATCCCGAAATTTCGACTCACATTCAAACTGATTTGAAAAATAAATGTATATCAATATAAAATCCAACAAATTCTCCACGCATAAAAATTAATGTAATTTAAAATCTCGAAATGAAAAAAAAAGATATTTGAAACTAATTGCCGGTTTGATGTGTTTTAAAAATGTACAACCCATTTCTCATTACTGATGGGCCATTTTCTCGGCTAGCCGAATGAAAGCTCTCCTCGTCTTGAAAGATTTGCAGCCCAACAGGCCTGACAAAGCGACTTACTTGGCAAATCACAAAAAAACTGGGTTGTGGCCGTGGACCCAGTTGTCAGCCTCTCCATGTACAGTACTCTTCCGATGGAAGTCGTTCCTTGACCACGTTGACCAGCCGCGCGGAGAGCACCACGGAGGTGGACGATGGCGAGGCCTAGGAAGGGGATGACGCGGAGCCGGGGAAGACGCGGCAGTGGAAGCCCACGCGGAGAGGAGTACGAGGGTTCACTGGTTCGGCTGCGGTGTGAGGCTGCCGTCGCCGCAGGGCCTGGCCAGCAGTGGGAATAGTAGGGGGCGGTGAGGCCTCCGCGGCAGCACAGCCAGCCACGGGAGGCAGGAGCATGCGGCATGACCGGCGCTGCTTTGGGCGGCTGGAGCAAGATGACCAGAGGTTGAAGAAGCACTACGGTCGTTGGATGGACATCGTACGGTCACTGGAGCTAGAATCGTTCATATTGACTAAAGTTGACAAAGGCCCCCGTCCCAGTCAACTTAGTAGGCCCACAAGTCAGCCTCCCACCATGGTGGGTCCCAGCTAGCAGGGAGAGTATTCGTTTTTTTGTGCGTAATAAGGAGGCACTTCCTTGCGTGCGAAGATATAGCTGGTGGGTCCGAGCTGTCAACAGCGGTAACGTTTTTTCGCGAAATACAGAGGCCCTTTCGGTGGGTCCCTGATGTGAGGTGGAGGAATCATTATTTTGCGCGTAATAAGGAGGCATTTCCTTGCGTGCGGCCGTGGACCCAGTTGTCGGCCTCTCCACGTACAGTCCACTTTAGATGCATGTCGGTCGTTGACCACGTTGACCAGGCCGCGCCGAGAGCAACAGGGCGGTGGACGACGGCGAGGCCTAGGAAGGGAACGACACGGAGGCAGGGAAGACTCGGCAGTTGTTTCCCACGCGGAGGGGAGTACGACTGTACGAGGGTTTACTGGTTCGTCTGCCGTCGCCGGAGAATAACAGCAGGTGTGGGTGAGTAGAGGGATGGCTAGGCCAGCGATGGGAGTACGGTGGGGCGGTGAGGCCTGCGCGGCAGCAGAGCCGGCCGCGGGGAGGAGGGAGCAGGCCTAGACGGGGCAGCCCAAAACCACGTCCAACACTTGCCAAAACTTCGTCCCTCGTTTTCTGTGTGTTTCGCACACTCGACATTGTGTGGGCATTTTGACTGTGCATCATATGAAGATGTGCTATGCATGAATGTTGATCAGCATGATGTTAACTGGCTGGTAGTTCCATTTTCGACCATGAATAAAACTTCCAACATGATGTTAACCCTGTTTGAAAAGGCCGTGTTAATATAAATGCTCTGCCTCTGAAAGTTGCAGTTTCTTATCTGAAACTGAACTTGCAGTTTCTTATCTGAAACTGAAACTTGCAGTTTCTTCTCTGAGAATCACATTGTCTACACTTTTATACTCCTATGAAACTATATTTTTTAAGTGCTAAAAATAGATCTCTAGAATTCATAAAATACTTCATATGCTCAATAATGCAAATCTGAAATTCAAAAGACATTCATATCTGAAAGTACTCTCAAAATACACAACACAAAACACAATTCACAACCTGCAAATACTGACAACCCTAAGCTCCTCCTGACAATTCACAACCTGCAAATACTGACAACCCTAAGCTCCTCCTGACAATTCACAACCTGCCCGGCTATTGGGCTGGGGGGGCAGCCCCTCCTATTCCTCGGCGGCAGACAGCCGCCCCGTGAGACGATGTGAACGGCGAGGGAGACGATGGCGGGGAAGCATCGTCGGGCCAACTGCTTTTCTCCTCTTGCAGTTGGGTTCGGTCGACGAAGACTCCACCGGCTCGCTCTGGCAGGACACCCTCACAAACGGCACCCTGTAGATGCTCGATCCTTCAATCTCTAAAGCACTGGCATTGCTAGATATTAGTGTGGGCATTAGGATTAACTATGACAACCGTTAAATACGACATTACTTTGGGCACGGGAGAGTAGGCGGACCAGGACAATTGCATTTCTAACGAATAGAACCAACTTATCTTAATGGGAAATTTTAGCAGGACATGTAAAGAAGTGCCATTGATTCATATTACTGGAGGCATTACATTGAAAACAACATTGGTTTAACGTGTCCTTACTTTTAACAGTGCGACTGCTACATTTTACCAGTGGCATTACATAAGAGTGGCTCGGGGCAACAAACATCAGAACAGGATATCTGGGTTGGTCCCATTTTTGTTTAGTATAGCCACCTTATACTGTGTGAGGCTAGCAAATCTAGTGCTGGACTTACTCTGTTGACTTGTCCCCCAGTCCCCACTTTCTTTCCTTTTTCAACCAATAGATCGGGTTTATATTGAGTTTGTACTGCGTTTCCCTTTATTTCCCTATTAGACCTAGAGACCAGTTGGATAGCCAGTCTCTGCTACTTTTCGCCCCCATTATTTCCTCTTTCGACCAAGTCCTAGATTCAGGTAACAAATCCTCCCCCACCCCCACCCCCTTTCTTCCTTGTTTGAACCAAGTAGTACTAGATTCGGGTGCATGAACTAGTTTTACCTCCTAAACGTAAAAAAATTAGGTGGTTTTCGAACAGCCGATCGATCCTATCTACGAGGGGGCTTGAGAAATAGTAAAAGATACAAATGCAGCAACGTCAGGAGCTCGGGAAGTAGAGCAAGGCCGGTTTCGAAGGAAGTTATACCTGATGGTCGCCGGGATGTCGCTAGGTGGGCGGCGGGAGGCCGGATCTGCCCACACTACGGCAGCGAGGAAGAAGGGGTCGGAGGCCCTCCCTCGCCAGCGGTGCTTGGGAGAGAACGACAAGGCAGGCTGATCGGGACGCGCCCAGCAATGGGTAAGAGCCGTCGCCGAGGACGACCGCGTGAACGTTGCACCTTCTCACCTTCCCCGGCGGAGAGGATCCGGCTGGATCTGTGACCAGCGGTGAGCAGAGAGAGAGAGAGAGTGTGTGGCCACCGCTGTCGTGTTTAGATCTGGAGAGGCCGAGACAGTGTGAAGAGAGCAACACTAGCAAGCAAGCACGGAGGCTCCTGCCTATATAGTGGAGTAGTACTAGTTTTCTTTTGTCTACCAGAGCCGGCTTGACCTCGTCAATGACTGTCGAGAAGTCTTCATGCACGTGGCCCGAAGGCGCAGTTGTCATCATTTTGATCTAAAGCGCCGGATTATAACATATAACACGAAAAAATGCCACATGACAAGAAATCATAACCTCACTGCCCAAAGGAGACAACATGAATCCCGACGGACAAACTAGACGAGGAACAAAGCTCAAATTAAAGATAAACTCGTAGAAAAGGGGTCCGTCGATAGATGTCCTAATTAACATAGCCGGCTTGACCTAGATGGCAGCCGAGTAGTCACTGTTCGTGCATGTGCCCCCAATGACTAGCCCAACTCAGTTGTCGCTATTTAACCCTCGCAGTGATCTGAAGCACATGACACCTAATTTTGCGAGATGACAAGAAACCTTTTTTTAGATTTCTCACCACAACTACTGCCATGTACAAAACAGCCTGCACGATATGTAGATGATAGCCAATCCAGGCGTGTCTGCTGGAGTCTGGTCACATGCATGGACAAACTGATCTTCCGTGTCTTGCAGGGATCGTCCAGGCACCAACGTAGTACAACACTTCTCTAGTACTATCGCTCGTCTCCCTCTTCTATTAAGTCACCCGACTTGCGGGGCCGGGGAGTGTGCCTATGGTCGGTTCTCAATTGCCATCCCACATGTGTGTGCAAACGCAATATGACGCACGTTCCATTCGGAGAGCAGCGTGCCAGACCGACCGACCGTCTGGGGTGCGACGCGAACGCGACGGGCATGCTGTATACTCCGTACATGTGTACCGCCATTTTCTAGACGCTTTGCTCCATGGCGCGGGCGCAATCCATGGATACAAAATTAGTATACTGTATACTATTTAAAAGTCGAGGGCGGGGCTTTTCCTGCGCGGTAGGTGGGGCAGTTCCGCCTAGTCGGTTTGACAGAGACGCGAGAAGACGAGGGAGTAGGTTGCCGCAAACGTAGGGCTGTGTGATTTGACAGCGAGTTACTGCTGGACAGGTGGGGCCCCGTGATTTGACTTGCCATTATTATTTTAACTGCGGCGCTACGACCGGCGTGAGTCTCCCGATTCCTGACCACCTCCATACAGGTGCCTCTCCCAATGCTCCACCATGTAGTAGAGGCTGGCTCTTGCATGAGAGCCCACTTCTCCACTTTTTCCTTGCCTCTCTTTCCTCCACATATGCAAAAATGCCATGTAAAGCGCACTATTGTACTTACTTTTACTTGCTCCTACAGGTGCTTAAGCTTGCCACATAGGCATAAAGTCTGATGTGGCAAGTTAATCAAGAAGAGAGAGACTAGTTTGGTGACCCAAGGAAGAAACGGTGCTAAGCGCGTGTACCTAGGTGAAAAGACAATTTTGAGTCTATAGCTAATTAAATGAAGCAAACTTAGCAACACCATTTCATTGGAAGAGGTCACTCCTTGGCAAATGCAATAAATACTAGTACTCCCTATCTCCCATAATATAAGAACGTTTTTGGCACTACAATAGTGTCAAAAACGTTCTTATATATGGGACGGAGGGAGTACGAAGAAAGAGATAGAGAGGAGTAAAAAAATACACTTATAGCCAACCTTATAGCCAACCTTGTTGTAGTATGAGTGACTAAGTGATGACTATGTATGACATGCCAACATCAGATAGCCTAACGCACCATTTTAAATCTCCAAGGGCGCGACCGCGCGAGCGACGTGACGGTCGTGGTAGGCGCGACCATGATACGGGCTGCTGGCAGCCCTTGGATCTGAGATCAACCGGTCGCATGCTAAGTTGCTGAAAATTTGGAGAATAACCCTCCAGGATAGGATATTCACTCATAGGTCTAGAATCACGCCATGCAACCGTTCGATCTCAGATCCAAGGGCTCTCGGAAGCCCGTATCATGGGAGAATGGAAAGCCACTACCCTGCCGTTCGCACGCTGGCAGTTCGCTCCTACTCGTCCCCGCACGTCCTTCAATACTACGGCGGTTTGCTCCTAGTCGTCCCATCCATTCACATTATGGCAGTTCCACTAATCCTAACCCTCCTCCCAAATCCATGGCGTCCCAAATCTCCACGATCGGCGGTGAGTACAAGGTTAGAACCATCACCGGCGATGAGTTCGACGTCATCTACACCCGTTCTTCCGCGACGGTGAAAGGATGCCTTTCTCGCTTCAGACGCATGTTCGAAGACTCAAATGATGAGTGGATCGCTGGGCTAGATGTTGAGTACACCACAGTCCTGGGACGAGAGAAGGATCTAAAGGACGAAGAGAGGAAGAAGCCCGCCGTGATCCAGGTTTGCGTGCATGACTTATGCTTGGTCTACCACATATGCCATGCCGACGTTGAGTGCCAGGATTTTAAGGACTTCCTCGAGAGCAACCTAGTCAAATTCGTTACTATAGACTTTGGTAGCGACAAAGAAGTCCTGCGTCGGATAGGCCTCGTTGTAGGCAACACCTTCGACCTCCAGAAGAATCGGCTGGTGTCCTCTCGTCAGCCTTCAATGCTGACCCTGGCAGGAGCCATGGTTCATCCTTCGTACGGTAAACTGGAGAAACCTCCATACACGTTTCATCGTCATGCATGGCAGCGGAATGTACTAGATATAGACCACATCCACTACGCTGCAATGGATGGCTACCTTTGCTTCAATATCTACAAGGGTTGGATGAAGAGCAACAGCCAAGTGTGCGGTTCAAGCAAAGAAGTATCGGCCAAGAGGAAGAGGGACAAGGACGAAGTCGAGGACGTGGACGAGGACTCCGAGTAAGGTGGCAGCATCGTTGCTCATGGTGGTTCTAATGCAGTGTCTACCGAAATAGTTGCAAAGTTTAATTTCAGGTGTGCTTAATTTAATTTGAGGGGTGTGTTGTGCTGAGCCCCCAGCAGAACTATGTTATGTTTCTTCTCGTTACTTTAACTCTTCAGTACGTACATACTAGTATTTCTTACATTTCATCTTTTATTTGGTATAGTACTACCACTCGTTTCTTCACATTATATACGTACAATATATATGGCCAACATCATATAGCCAGCAGTTTAGTTGTCAAAGAATTTCAGGGTGCTTAGTTTTGTCAAAGAATTCCAGGATGCTTAGAGGGTGCTTGGATCCAAGGAACTTATTTTAGTCTGACTAAAAATAGTCTCTTTAAGAGACTAAAGTTCCAAGCACCCCTGACTAAAGAGGGGCTAAAACTAGTCTTGAGACTAAAAATTTTTAGTCAGGGGTACCCCTACTAAAATGTGGATTAGTCCTCTCTCTACTCATTTAACTCCTCTCCTTTAACACAGGCGAGTTCTGGATTGGAGGGTTTGGAGGATAATAAATGCTCATTAACTTGATTTTAGCCTTTTTAGTATTTGGATCCAAGCATGGGTGAGGCTAGCATGTTTTAGTCCCACTACTTTTAGTCATGGGACTAAAACGTATCCAAGCACCCTCTTAGTTTTATTTGAGGGGTGGGTTGTGCTGGACACCATTATTGTGACTAGCCTTTTTAATAGTACTATATGCATAATTTGGCGACGAGCGCTCTCTATATGTACCACCTTTTTTTTTAATTTCAAGTTTTGCTCCATGGCGCAATCCATCGATACTACTGCTGTACAAAAGTATACATTTTTTAAAAGGCTAGAGGGCGGGGCAGTCTAGCTTGCTCGGTTTCACGAGAGGCGAGGGCCTTTGTGATTTGACGGCTCATTACTGCTGGAAGGCGGGGCCTTGTGATTTGACTGCTCGTATAAATGCGCCGACGACCTGATCGAGGAGGAGCAAAGAACCGTGCGGTATACTCAAGTTTTCCACTAGAGTAGTACTACGACGGAGGAGCACGAAACACGGCAGCCCAGTGCCATATGGCGATAAAAAATGATCTAATTTGCTAGTCATCTCATTGTTAGCATTGTTCTATTCATTCCCTCAAAAAAAACATTGTTCTATTCATGTCTCGCAGAGAACATGACACGTGCGGCGAAACACCCGAAGCAAAAGATGAAACACAGGAGCAAAAGAAGAAGGAAGATTATCACCCCAAATGATCTAATTCGCCGCGGAGTCGTAACTGCTTCTTCATCGCCTCCACGACCTCCATCTCCTTGCGCGTCTCCTCCGCCATCTTCTTCATTCTGTCCATGACGCGGGATTTCTCGACGCGAGCCTTCATCATCTGTTCCACGGCCGCATTACGTACCTTGACAGCAGCCGGGTGCTCGATGCGGAGCTTCGCCAACTCCTCCTTCTGTTCCATGACGAGGGCCTGCAACATCTTCATTGAGGAACTACTATTCTCATGCAGCTTCTTCCAGCCGGCGTTCTTCTCCTTCAACAGGTCGATCTCGTGGCAGAGCTTCGCCTTGTCCTCCTGAAGTCGCAGGATTTTGCCGGTCGCCTTCTTCTCCGAGGCAATGCTCTTCTTCAGCAGCATCACCAAGCCAGCGGTCAACTCCCCGTGCTGATTGAGCTCAGTGCGCATGTCGTCGAGGCTCTCCTTCAGCAACTCCATCAAGCCTTGGATGAACTCCTTCTGCTTATTGAGCTGACCGGGCATGCCGTCGAGGGATAACGACTCCAGCTCCGCCGGCTCGGCATGTTCGCCTTCGCGGTTAGGGCGCTCCTGGGAGCCATCGCCTGTCCGTGAGAGATCTTTCGAGGTCTCTGCGTGGCGGCAAGCCCTCTCTTTTTTCCGCAGGCTTGGTTGCCGCTCCCTTGTTACGAGTAGTTCTCGACCTAGAGCTCTGCTCACCGGCCATGGCAACGATGGACGAAGAAGAAGCACTTATGAGGAGGAAAGGTAGAGTAATTTTCGGTTAGGTAGTTCCCCTTTTTATAACCTAAGTACTAGCACTAGTACTAATACCTGCATAGTGGGAACACGTTCAGGTTTGGTACGTACTAGTAGGTGTGAGCAGGCTTTCGAATGTGATGGGAACAAGGTAAAGATTAATTGATGGTTTTGGTTTCGAGGCCCGAAACGGCTCCCGATGAGTTTAGCGGAACATAAATTTCAAGTACTACACTGCTCAAATGCGTAAATATTATGTTACTGTCAAAAATTGGCACAAAATACGAAGGAGACCAATGGAAGTACTGCTAGCAACCCACGATTTAACTACTCGCATGCGCGCAGTGGAGTAATAATGTCTTTCTACCGCCCTCACGTCCACTCAATTTGCATGCGCTGTATTAATTGACCATCAATGAGGTGAACGACTTTACACGCGTCAAATTATCACATGGGGTGGATCTTGGTACAAAATTGCGTCCGCCCGTGTACCCGCGTGTGCGTGCGAGGGAATGAGTGCGTGCGTGGCGTGCTATAGCGGCCAGACCTCAAACAGTCTGATCTACCGTGCACCAGTGTCATCTCTGGATCAGTAATGCTGACACGCACAGTACTTGGAGGATTTATAACAGAGTAGCAATCACACACTTATTACATCGAGTATCTCAAGAGAGAAATAAGTATGACAAATATGGCTTAAGGCCATCTAAAACAATGGTGTTCTACACCTCCTTCCGTACAAAGCTTCGAAAGGGGCCATCTTCAAACTGGATTGATAATTGTTGTTGTAAGAAAACTCTGCATACGGCAAATTGTCGTCCCAACTAGATCCACAATCTAGCGCACAAGCTCTCAGCATATCTTCCAAAATCTGATTGACTCTCTCGGTCTGTCCGTCTGTCTGTGGGTGAAAGGCTGTACTGAACTCTAGCCTGGTACCCAAAGTTTCATGTAACTGATTCCAAAACTTTGAAGTAAACTGGGTTCCTCTATCTGATACAATGGTCCTCGGAACTCCATGCAGACATACGATCCTGGTCATGTATATCTTTGCCAACTTAGCACTGCTGTAAGTGGTCTTCACTGGGATGAAATGAGCTACTTTCGTTAAACGGTCGATTACAACCCATATTGAGTCATAGCCTAAACGAGTCCTTGGCAATCCAGTGATAAAATCCATTCCTAACTTGTCCCACTTCCATTCGGGTATCGGCAATGGCTGTAACAGTCATGCTGGCTTCTGATGCTCTGCCTTCACTCTCTGACATACATCACAAACTGCTACATACTCCGCAATATCTTTCTTCATTCCGGTCCACCAGAAAGTATCCTTCAAATCCAAATACATCTTGGTATTTCCTGGGTGAATCGAATACGGTGAATCATGGGCCTCTTGCAGAATCAACTGAGTGATCTCCGGTGGGAAAACAAATCCGGTGTCGCCTCTCGGAGGCATCTGATAGGTTTAGAAAAGATGAGAATTTAGAATAGAATGAGGTCTAGAGAGAAAACACTACCCATATGCTCATGAGACAAACACAATCAATATCACTCAATCAATTCAAACAAGGCATACAATCGATCTAACTATCGTTACAAAGTGCTCGGACTATACTATATACATGGGGGAATACTACTACTGATTATGGTGGTCTACTAGAAATTTGATCGGTCGTAGACTCCATGATATCTGCTCTAGCTTCATCAACAAAGTCATCTTCACTGGGGTCCGAGTCGGTGTCGTCGATGATGATGTAGTTATCCGGGCAAGCGCAATCATCGTCTTCTCCTCCTGGTGCTGGGTCTCCCATGAATACTGCGATCTTCTTTTCCAGGTCGTCATTCTTCTCCACCAGTGCGACAATTTCCTCCAGATAATCCTCGCATGTAGCCTTGAGTTCTTCCTCCAACTCCGTGATCTTGTTCAATGCCTTCTTCAGATCTATCATGCCTGTGCACATTTGGTTCTCCTGGCGACGAATGTGTTGGTTTTGCTCCTGGATGAAAGCTGCAATTGATCCATCCTTCTTGGTGCTGATCATCTCCCATTGCTCATCTCGGCGTCCACAAATCTGATAAATAGTATCCTTAAGCTCCCTGTGGTAGACTTCTCCAATGCATCCCATAGTGATGTGGGCTGCCATGCTCTTCCCTAAACTCCAGGTTGGTGCATCAAAGGAAAACTCTATAGGCTCAGTGACTGGCGTAAACGTCCTTCCTGGAACTTGAACTTGAATCTTCCAGCGCTCCTCTTCTGGTAGTGTGGCGTTGTAAGTCCCGGTGAAGCTTGGTATTCCGATGTTCAGGTACTTAGTGACTTCCTTCAAGTGTCGTCCAAAAGGTGTATCTTCATCCGGTTGCATGAACTTGTTCCTTGCATCCGCCATTCCTAAAAGAGTAGAAAATGGAGAGGAGTCAGAAATGAGAAGAGAGTAGTGTTCTAGGGTTTAAGCTTAGTGGTCGTGTCCTACAGTCAGAGTGTGCTCTGATACCACCTTGGAGCGACCAGACCTCAAACAGTCTGATCTACCGTGCACCAGTGTCATCCCTGGATCAGTAATGCTGACACGCATAGTACTTGGAGGATTTATAACAGAGTAGCAATCACACACTTATTACATCGAGTATCTCAAGAGAGAAATCAGTATGACAAATATGGCTTAAGGCCATCTAAAATGATAACAGCGGAAGACTTGGAAGATAAGTGAGTCCATCAACTCCAACGGCATCACTGAGTATAAGACCACGACCTAAGGCACCTTACTCGTCGTCTGAAAAGTTTGCAACATGAAACGTTGCAGCCCGAAAACGGGTCAGCACATGGAATATGCTGGCAATGTAACACATCGAGAGTAATGAACAGAATAATGCTATACTACATGCATATATGGCTGGTAGAAGGCTCTATGGTTATAGTTTTGCGAAAAGCCAATTTTTCCCTACTGCAAAGGAATAAATTTTATTTAACTATCATGGTGGTTGTTAAACATTGAGAATGGTTGACAGCATTCTCAATCCCAATTAAGTATCATCATCAAAACCCAACAAAATTAATTAAAGTAACATGATGAGATTCACATGATAATCCAGATACTAGATACTCAAGGTGTCCATAACCGGGGACACGGCTAACCATGATTAGTTTATACACTCTGCAGAGGTTTGTGCACTTTTCCCCACAAGACTCGATCTCCTCCGTTAGATTTCTCGCACTACATGGTGTTTGAGAAACGGATGACCGAGACACAGTCTTTCAGAAGTGTTTGCACCTTACGAATGGGTAGACAGTACCACCTACATCCCCTACATCTGCTAGTCTACCACTGTAAGAGTTCACACGACCTACTCAACTATGCTAGAGCCCATAATAGCTTGTGGCTGCACACGGAAGTTTCTAGCATGAATAATCTCATGATCCCTTTGAGCCTGGGTGGCGGTCCAAAGAAAAACAGGCAATCCTGGAATACCCAGGTACCTCAATCCACCCAGATGTGTGTTTTAGTTGCCACCTTAAGTTTAACCATTAATTAACAATCTCACATCTGTCATGGTAAAACTCAAACCCAATCCACGTCTACTAGCATAGCATAACGATATAAGCAAACGTAGAAGTAACTCCCAAGGGTTTGATAATAAACAGGGCAATAGGTACTACCTCATCTACTTCCCAGAACCCACAATTTAATTAGATCCTAATCATGCAATGTTTGAGGGTTGATCTAATGCAATAAAACTGGGTAGTAAAAGAAGTATGATCAAAGTGTTACTTGCCTTGCTGATGATCCGTGAAACCTAGAGATTCGAAGTAGCAAGCGGCGCACTCCGGGTACTCTATCGCAAACAAACAAGCATACAGTAAGCACTCAACTAATGCACAAGTAAAACTCATATAAAAGATCTAACCAGAAAGTTCAACTTAAGAACTCCGGTTTGCAAAAAGAATCAAATCAAACGAAGCAACGAAAATCAAACGGCGAAAGAAACAAGCTTCGTTTACTAATCTGGATCTAGGTCAAATTTTACAGTAGCAAAAACTTGTTTTAGTTGGTTAAACGTAAAGAGAATTTTGAGACGAAACTCTAGGCGCTTGAATCGCCTGATTCCGATAAACGAGCGAAAAGTTAAACTAAAATGAAAAACAGATCGGAAATCGCGATCGGGAAAAATCGCGGAAAATCCGACGAAAAAGAAAACTCACGAACAGTTAATCGAACGGACGTTCGTTAACGGTGAACACGTTCGTTAAAACGAACGGACCGGCGAACGTTCACTAACTAACTAAACCAAAAAAACCGATCTATAAAAAATTAAACCTAGGGTTTCAAAATAAACCGAATCGGTTTTCCAGCGAAAACCGGCGCGGCGGCTACCTCGGTCCGGCGGGATTCCGGCGGGCTTCGGGAGAGGGCGGCGAGGGGCGGGTGAGGCGGCGGGGTCGACGGGGCGTCGGGCGGCGGGGTTCGGCGTCGGGGCGGCGGCGTCGAGCTTCTCCGGCGGCTCGGGTTTTGGTGGCGGCGGCTCCGGTCGGGGGTGGGGAGAGGTGGCGGGACGGCGGTATAAATAGGTGGGGGGAGGTGGCTTGGGGGAGGGGGCGACCTCGGGGAGGAGTCCCGGTCGGACTCGCATCCTGCGGCGGCGGCGTCCTCGCGGACTCCAGGTGGGATACGGCGACGCGGGCATGGGGCGGCCTGGCTCGCTGGGCCTCGGCCCAGTCGGGCGCGGGATCTCTTTTTTTTTATATAATTCCGCCAAAACTAAAAGATCCTAGAAAAAAATAAAAATCTAAAAATGCCAGAATAAATTTTCACCGTCTAATTAAAATAATTAGAACGAGATGAACATTTTCTTGGCCCTAAAAATGCAGTTTTGAAAACGTGCAATTTTTATAATGCAAATAAAATTGCAAATAAAAATCCGATAAAATCAAATATTTGATTTTAATATTTTTCCTCCAATATTTCAATTATTTTGGAGAAGTCATATTTTCTCCTCTCATATATTTTAATATGAAATATTTTTGGAGTGAAAAATAATTAAAACCAAAAATCCTCGTTTCATTATTTGATAAAAATCAAATATGAAAACCGGGAAAATCTCCAACTCTCTCCGAGGGTCCTTGAGTTGCTTAGGATTTCGAGGATTTGCCAAAATGCAATAAAATATGCTATGCAATGATGATCTAATGTATAACATTCCAAATTGAAAATTTGGGATGTTACACGTGCGTGCACATCTTCGGTTCATGCATGTACCGCCAGTATGGCTCAGGGAGGACGAGTACATTCTTCTGGAACCAGCAGCACGTCACTATGATCAATCCACGCAAGGAGGTCGCGACAACGCCTCCACATGTGCCATGTGGCTTCATGAACTGTAAGAGAGACACTGTGTAGCGTGCCATTGGTATTCTAATTTACGTGTTTTGCACGTACTCGAAGTACTAGTAAGGTACACGTGCATTGCACGCATCAGATTTTGCAACCAAATTATGAATAAATACCACACTATAGCATGTAAGCTCTGAGTCATATATTCCTGATGTAGCCCTTCGTTTAATTCTTATAGTTCATCTCATTCAAAATCAATTAGTTTTTATAAAAAAGCTAAGAACGCGGGAATAGGAAAACATGGGATTATAGTGGAATGTCGTCTTGAATCCTACAAGATTGTACGAGTGTTTGATTGTGCATAGAGAAAACGCAGAATTCTTTCAAATAGGTTTGAGTGGATGGGATGTTTCCTATGAAATCTAGTGCAAATGAATCATATGGAAAAATCCCTATGGTTTACAATCCTACGAATCAAACAACCAAGATAGGAAAAATTCCTAATGATTAGAATCCTCCAAAATTCCTTTGAGAATCCTTTGAATCAAAGAAGCCCTTAATCTATTTTATGATTCATGGAATTGTGCATTGTAAAGCATAAAGTAAAAAACAAATAATGGCAATTCAACTAGAAAAAAAGTTTGGGCAGTTATGATATAGAAGATTCTAAAACAAAAGAGAACCACTGTTGTTTTGAGGTTTGTGCATTATGCTTAAGTTCCACCATGGAGTCTGCTAGATTGTACATTGGCAAAATCCGGTGGGGGGCTAGAAGATGGTGCGAGGGGCCGAGTGGAGGGAGACTATGAAGGAATGCACAAGTGCGAGATCGATATTTAGAGAGAGGGGGCGTACACGTGCGCTGTTGCGCGCACTGGCGGAGCCATGAAAAATAAATGAGCTAGGGGGCCAAGCATTGCTAATCCTTTACGAGGAGGGTCAATTCATGAACTTAAACCATTTTTAGCAGCAATTGTCTAATGACCACATTCATATTAGCCTCGATATATAGTGATGTTAGGGGGAGGGGGGCAGGGCCCTTACTGCCCCCTGTCTTTGCCATTGTGCACGCGTCTGAGAGATGAAGCGGAAGGCATGGATGATGAGAGGGGGACGTTGGATATATAATTAATGTGGGTGTATTAGCTATATATGTTAATCCTATATAGAGAGGTATAGATTGATCGATGTGGACGTGGGAAAGAGGGTGAGACCTCACTGGATATATCGATTGATCGGTTTGTGTGGAAAACTATGAAAGACTTAGCTATATACACACATACATAGAGGAACATCGATCGTTGCGCATGCACGCGTGAGAGATAAATAATGCCCGATATGATGGAGAGGGGGATGTGTGTGGGTGTGTGGCTTCATGGGAGACCGACCTGAAGAAAAAGATTGTATGCGTGCGATGGATAATGCCGACTGGTAGTGTGTGTGCATGCATGCACGAGAGAAAGTTAGTGGTACAATTATAAAGAGAAGACTACTGTGTGGGTGTAAAAGAATAGGTGAGGTCATAATCAATGCAAAGTTGAATTCAAATATTTGAATAAGAGATCCTGATGTTTGAAACCCATGCATGCATGAATATAACGGAGATCTACGCGGTGTGGTTTGGAAACGAGCATGTTGTAATGTATACACATTGAACGAGGTCAGACTGATTTGAATTTGAGATACCGATGGCAGACATCATTTGGCCACGTCGCATCCGTGCATGGACACACTATTCTAATTGGAGATGATGGACAGCTTTCGCATCACATATCTATATCTATACCCCTATATATATTATATTTTATATTTTTTATATTGTGTGCGGGTAACTTTAACTTTGAAAGATGGTCGTTGGATGAGGCAAATCCGATGGTCCAAAGATGGCAAATTTGAGCACTACTGGCCGTTGGATATCATCTAGATTCCACCAGATTTCGCCACATGTATAATCTAGAATACTCCATGGTTGAACTTAAGCATAATGCATAAACATCAAAACACAAGCACTTCTTATTTGTTTTAGAATCTTCCGTATCAGAATTGCCCAAATGTTTTTCTACATGATTTGCCATTATTTGTTTTTAATTTATGTCTTACGACGCACAATTCCATGAATCTTAAAATAGATTAGCTTTCTTATAAAAACTAGATGATTTTGAGTGAAATGAACTATAAGAATTAAACGAACATCTACATCATGCATATATGACTCAAAGCTTGCATGCTATAATGTGGTATTTATTCATAATTTGGTTGCCAAATCTCATGCGTGCAATGCACGTGTACCTTACTCTAGTCTAAATGGTGTTTGTGTGTGTGTTGTGCGTGTTGAGGTGCAAATTGTCTTTTTTTTTACACGTTAAGCTCGTTCTTCCAAAATTTCAAGCCGCGCCTTGTTATGCCGAAAATTCAAGCTAGCGTCTCTGTCTATCGTGCTGCGAAACTCCCGCCTCTTCAACCCGGGCCTTGTTAGCCCGAAATATTTAAGATATATCTTTGTCTCGTTGTGCTCCGACAACTCCCTCCATCTCAACCCGCGCCTTGCTATTCCGAAATTACAACGCGCGCGAAAACTCCCACCTCCTGTGAAATCCCGACACGCGAAATGCCCGTGGTACCCCTGAACCAAAAGAACCGCCTCAAATCGGTGGGGGTACTTTCGTAACTTACCCCACATTTCGGACAAGCGCGTCTCTAAGCCATGGTTCCCCACTGCCATCCCATCCGCCCACCCATTCGTACACCGAGGCCGCGAAAACCCGCGACGAAACCCCACACCCTGCTCTGTCCGCCACCCAGCCGTAGCCTCTTCCCCGACGACGTCATCCACAACAACACCTCGACGTCCCTCATCCACCGTACCGGATGAGGATCCGTCGTCGATCTCATCGTCCCGCCGGTTCAGCCACCCCGTCCTCCACCTCCAAGGAGCTGCCCCGACGTTCCCCTCGTCTTTCGCGCCATCTCCATTCCCACACCGCCGTCTTCACCTGCACCACCGGAAGAGCATCATCATCACCGTTTCCTCGGATGAAGCTGCGGCCTAATCGGCGCCACCAAAGAGGTTGTACACTAATCGCCGCATTTTCTTCTTGATTCGATCTCACGGTGCTGCCGGCGCTCAGTCCCGAGCCGACACGGCGCGGCTCCATCCACGGCGGCGTCGCCGGCCACTTCCTCCACGGCGTCGCTCCCTCGGCGGCGACGTCCACATCAGTAGGAGCTGCTGCTGCTTTAGCTCTCGCTCGCGCTGCTGCTCTGCTCTTGCTCTCGGTCCCCTACCTGGTCTGCTCTTGCTATTGCTCTTGCTCGCGCTGCTGCTCTCGCTCTTGCTCTTGCTTGCGATGCTGCTCCGATTTAGCTACACTTCAGTCGACTGAATCGACTGTTGGGTCAGTCGATTTTCAGGGGGTGGGGGCGCTCGCCGGGGTGAAGGAAGAACCAGCCGCAGCGGGGAGGGGGGCTCACCGGAGAGGTACCCCACTATCTATCTTAGGGTTCAGGATGGGGGAGGTGGTCGCTGGCGGTGGCGGGGCGGTGGCGTGGGGACCGCCGGAGAAAAAGCTCGGCCCGGGGGGGGGGGGCTAGAGGGATGGCCGGGGCGGCGGCGGACCGGCGGTGGGGAGTGTTTTCGGGGCGGGCGGGGCGGCGCACCGCCGGCCGCGGGCGGCGGGGGGCTTCTGTTTGGCCGGTGATGGCTGGCGGCTCAGGGGGGTGGAGGTTGAAGATGAACCGCAGACCCTTGATTTCGTATCCAACGGCTGCAAAATCGACTGACCAGAGATGAAAAAGTCAGTCGACCGACGTGTAGCCTCACCTTGCTAGTGCGTTCAGTTTCGACAGCAAAATTCAGTTTCGAGAGCAAAATTCAGTTTCGACAGTTAAGTTTAGTTTCGACAGTTAAGTTCAGTTTCGACAGTTAAATTCAGTTTCGACAGTTAAGTTCAGAGATGAGCGGCTGATGTATTTTACATCTAGCACTTTGTGGTTATGTATTTTACGTCATGTATTGGAGATGCTATTAGAATTCCACTCAGGTTAACGTTGTTCGTTGTCTCTCTTGTCCTGCTTCAGCCTCGGCGTCGTACAACTCACCGGAGCTGCTCCAACGACGAAACCCTCCATCACAGCGGAGCAGTACCTCGGGCTCCATCTCCAGACGCCTAAGATCTTCTTCCCCTCCTCCGACAGCCAAGTCAGCCGGAGCATCCTCACCGGCCAACCCAATCACGCTGAGATCAACATGGCTTCGCCAAAGAGGTTGTACACTTGTTGCATCTCTTTTTTACTCTACATGTTATATATATTGTCCACTGAGCACTCGTAGTAACGGGAAATATGATTATTTTATCCTACTATATGACAAGCAGTGAGGTACCAGGCAACTTAGCTATCCGTGATGGACTCTCTTGAACGCCACCATTATTTATCTCTGCGCATTTGAGCTGTGCATTTGTCAATGGGCCTGGGAGTTGAGCTAGTATGGCAGTGGCCTGGGTCCAAAGTAATAGAAGTAGCACAAAAACATTTTTTTAGTGTACGATTTTCCTTGCTCAAGCCTGCCTACTAGAATCACCAGTGCTTGAAAGGAAAAGTGAATGAAAAACATCGGAATTGGAAAGTTTCCTATGGTACTACTTTTCATGAATTTGGTGCAAAGGAATGGAGCAAAGGAAAACTGTAGGATTTGTTCCTTTAGTGTCTCCTTGAAAGAAAAACCGTAGGAATTCTAATTTCCACTTCTCCTCCTTTTCATATTCCTATTCATCAAGCACAAGACTAAGAGATAGTAGCATAATAGCATTATAACCGTACATTTTCTTGTGGTTTGACTTAATCCCACCATGCTTTTTTGCATCCTGTGATCTTCCAATTGTTGTGAATCAAACACCTAGATTGGCAGAAATCCTGTGTTTTTAAATTCTCTGTTTTGCACGTGCATTCCTATCCTATTCCTGTCTATTTCCTATCCCTGCATTGTTAGAATCCTCAAATTCAAACAAGCCCTTACTCAATTACTTCTGTTACAGATATGTGTCAAAGAAAACCTTGTGTGGTTTGTCCTGCTCCTGCGGCGCTGTGTTCCACCCCAGCTCAGCTGCTCCAACGACGAAAGGGTTCACCACAGCAAGGATCCGCTCTCCAGACTGTCTTTCATCGCCTCAGATCTTATTTCCCGCCGCCGGCAGCCACGGCAACTGCATTACCATCATCAACTGAGCAGATGACCTTGAGGACTACACGGGTCCTCAAGAGAGGTCGCACTCTTCCGTGTCTGCTTACATTATGCGTCGCTTAATATGATGACATGCTACATTATCATCGTGTTCACCTATTAGACTCCGAGTCAGGTCCAAACTAATGCTAAAACTTGAGTTTTTAAATGGTTGTGGGGTACATATTGGGGCAGCAATCAGTACTATCTGTCTACTATCTGGTTAATCTCTGGTGTCTACTATGAGTTTCATGTTGGGTGCAAACAAACATTAAAGGAGCCATTATCTGTATTTTTTAACTAAAGCTATTATCTGCCTGCTATCATTGGTTTGTTGGTAATCGTAGCATAATTTTAAAAAAATCCTACGTTCACCAAGTTGCATCTATGGAGTATACTAGCAACGAGGGGAAGGGAGTGCATCTACATACCCTTGTAGATCGCGAGCGGAAGCGTTCCAATGAACGTGGATGACGGAGTCGTACTCGCCGTGATCCAAATCACCGATGACCGAGTGCCGAACTGACGGCACCTCCGCGTTCAACACACGTACGGTGCAGCGACGTCTCCTCCTTCTTGATCCAGCAAGGGGGAAGGAGAGGTTGATGGAGATCCAGCAGCACGACGGCGTGATGGTGGATGTAGCGGGTCTCGGCAGGGCTTCGTTAAGCTTCTGCGCGAGAGAGAGAGGTGTTGCAGGGGAGGAGGGAGGCGCCCAAGGCTGTTGTCTGCTGCCCTCCCTCCCCCCCTTTATATAGGCCCCCTAGGGGGGCGCCGGCCCCAAGAGATGAGATCTCAAGGGGGGCGGCGTCCACAAGGGGGGAAGGGGTTGCCTTGCCCCCCAAGGCAAGGGGGAACTCCCCCCCTAGGGTTCCCAACCCTAGGCGCATGGGGGGAGGCCCAAGGGGGGCGCCCCAGCCCACTAAGGGCTGGTTCCCTTCCACTTTCAGCCCACGGGGCCCTCCGGGACAGGTGGCCCCACCCGGTGGACCCCCGGGACCCTTCCGGTGGTCCCGGTACAATACCGGTAACCCCCGAAACTTTCCCGGTGGCCGAAACTGGACTTCCTATATATAATTCTTCACCTCCGGACCATTCCGGAACCTCTCGTGACGTCCGGGATCTCATCCGGGACTCCAAACAACTTTCGGGTTTCCGCATACATATATCTCTACAACCCTAGCGTCACCGGACCTTAAGTGTGTAGACCCTACGGGTTCGGGAGACATGCAGACATGACCGAGACGCCTCTCCGGTCAATAACCAACAGCGGGATCTGGATACCCATGTTGGCTCCCACATGTTCCACGATGATCTCATCGGATGAACCACGGTGTCGAGGATTCAATCAATCCCGTATGCAATTCCCTTTGTCAATCGGTATGTTACTTGCCCGAGATTCGATCGTCGGTATCCCAATACCTTGTTCAATCTCGTTACCGGCAAGTCTCTTTACTCGTACCGCAATGCATGATCCCGTGACTAACGCCTTAGTCACATTGAGCTCATTATGATGATGCATTACCGAGTGGGCCCAGAGATACCTCTCCGTCACACGGAGTGACAAATCCCAGTCTCGATCCGTGCCAACCCAACAGACACTTTCGGAGATACCCGTAGTGCACCTTTATAGTCACCCAGTTACGTTGTGACGTTTGGCACACCCAAAGCACTCCTACGGTATCCGGGAGTTGCACGATCTCATGGTCTAAGGAAAAGATACTTGACATTGGAAAAGCTCTAGCAAACGAAACTACACGATCTTTTATGCTATGCTTAGGATTGGGTCTTGTCCATCACATCATTCTCCTAATGATGTGATCCCGTTATCAATGACATCCAATGTCCATAGTCAGGAAACCATGACTATCTGTTGATCAACGAGCTAGTCAACTAGAGGCTTACTAGGGACACGTTGTGGTCTATGTATTCACACATGTATTACGATTTCCGGACAATACAATTATAGCATGAATAATAGACAATTACCATGAACAAAGAAATATAATAATAACCATTTATTATTGCCTCTAGGGCATATTTCCAACAGTCTCCCACTTGCACTAGAGTCAATAATCTAGTTACATTGTGATGAATCGAACACCCATTGCGTCCTGGTGTTGATCATGTTTTGCCCTAGGGAGAGGTTTAGTCAACGGATCTGCTACATTCAGGTCCGTATGTACTTTACAAATATCTATGTCTCCATTTTGAACACTTTCACGAATGGAGTTGAAGCGACGCTTGATATGCCTGGTCTTCCTGTGAAACCTGGGCTCCTTCGCAAGGGCAATAGCTCCAGTGTTGTCACAGAAGAGAGTCATCGGGCCCGACGCATTGGGAATCACCCCTAGGTCGGTAATGAACTCCTTCATCCAGACTGCTTCCTGTGCTGCCTCCGAGGCTGCCATGTACTCCGCTTCACATGTAGATCCCGCCACGACGCTTTGCTTGCAACTGCACCAGCTTACTGCTCCTCCATTCAAAATATACACGTATCCGGTCTGTGACTTCGAGTCATCCAGATCTGTGTCGAAGCTAGCGTCGACGTAACCCTTTACGACGAGCTCTTCGTCACCTCCATAAACGAGAAACATATCCTTAGTCCTCTTCAGGTACTTCAGGATATTCTTGACCGCTGTCCAGTGTTCCTTGCCGGGATTACTTTGGTACCTTCCTACCAAACTTACGGCAAGGTTTACATCAGGTCTGGTACACAGCATGGCATACATAATAGACCCTATGGCCGAGGCATAGGGGATGACACTCATCTCTTCTATATCTTCTGCCGTGGTCGGGCATTGAGCCGTGCTCAATTGCACACCTTGCAATACAGGCAAGAACCCCTTCTTGGACTGATCCATATTGAACTTCTTCAATATCTTGTCAAGGTATGTACTCTGTGAAAGACCAATGAGGCGTCTTGATCTATCTCTATAGATCTTGATGCCTAATATATAAGCAGCTTCTCCAAGGTCCTTCATTGAAAAACACTTATTCAAATAGGCCTTTATACTTTCCAAGAATTCTATATCATTTCCCATCAATAGTATGTCATCCACATATAATATGAGAAATGCTACAGAGCTCCCACTCACTTTCTTGTAAACACAGGCTTCTCCATAAGTCTGTGTAAACCCAAACGCTTTGATCATCTCATCAAAGCGAATGTTCCAACTCCGAGATGCTTGCACCAGCCCATAGATTGAGCGTTGGAGCTTGCATACTTTGTTAGCATTCTTAGGATCGACAAAACCTTCCGGCTGCATCATATACAACTCTTCCTTAAGGAAGCCGTTAAGGAATGCCGTTTTGACGTCCATCTGCCATATCTCATAATCATAGTATGCGGCAATTGCTAACATGATTCGGACGGACTTCAGCTTCGCTACGGGTGAGAAAGTCTCATCGTAGTCAACCCCTTGAACTTGTCGATAACCCTTAGCGACAAGTCGAGCTTTGTAGATGGTCACATTACCATCTGCGTCCGTCTTCTTCTTAAAGATCCATTTGTTTTCTATGGCTCGCCGCTCATCGGGCAAGTCAGTCAAAGTCCATACTTTGTTTTCATACATGGATTCTATCTCGGATTTCATGGCTTCTAGCCATTTGTCGGAATCCGGGCCCGCCATCGCTTCTTCATAGTTCGAAGGTTCACCGTTGTCTAACAACATGATTTCCAGGACAGGGTTGCCGTACCACTCTGGTGCGGAACGTGTCCTTGTGGACCTACGAAGTTCAGTAACTTGATCTGAAGTTTCATGATCATCATCATTAACTTCCTCCCCAGTCGGTGTAGGCACCACAGGAACATTTTCCCGCGCTGCGCTACTTTCCGGTTCGGAAGGGGTGACTATCACCTCATCAAGTTCCACTTTCCTCCCACTCAATTCTTTCGAGAGAAACTCCTTCTCTAGAAAGGACCCGTTCTTGGCAACGAAGATCTTGCCTTCGGATCTGAGGTAGAAGGTATACCCAATAGTTTCCTTAGGGTATCCTATGAAGACGCATTTTTCCGATTTGGGTTCGAGCTTTTCAGGTTGAAGTTTCTTGACATAAGCATCGCATCCCCAAACTTTTAGAAACGACAGCTTAGGTTTCTTCCCAAACCATAATTCATACGGTGTCGTCTCAACGGATTTCGACGGAGCCCTATTTAAAGTGAATGCGGCAGTCTCTAAAGCATAGCCCCAAAATGAGAGCGGTAAATCGGTAAGAGACATCATAGATCGCACCATATCCAATAGAGTGCGATTACGACGTTCGGACACACCATTTCTCTGAGGTGTTCCAGGCGGCGTGAGTTGTGAAACTATTCCACATTTCCTTAAGTGTGTACCAAATTCGTGACTTAAATATTCTCCACCACGATCTGATCGTAAGAATTTTATTTTCCTGTCACGTTGATTCTCGACTTCACTCTGAAATTCCTTGAACTTTTCAAAGGTTTCAGACTTGTGTTTCATTAGGTAGACATACCCATATCTACTTAAATCATCAGTGAGAGTGAGAACATAACGATATCCTCCGCGAGCCTCAACACTCATTGGACCGCACACATCGGTATGTATGATTTCCAATAAGTTGGTTGCTCGCTCCATTGTTCCGGAGAACGGAGTCTTGGTCATCTTACCCATGAGGCATGGTTCGCACGTGTCAAATGATTCGTAATCAAGAGACTCCAAAAGTCCATCTGCATGGAGCTTCTTCATGCGCTTGACACCAATGTGACCAAGGCGGCAGTGCCACAAGTATGTGGGACTATCGTTATCAACTTTACATCTTTTGGTATTCACACTATGAACATGTGTAACATCACGTTCGAGATTCATCAAAAATAAACCATTGACCAGCGGGGCATGACCATAAAACATATCTCTCAAATAAATAGAACAACCATTATTCTCAGATTTAAATGAGTAGCCATCTCGAATTAAACGAGATCCAGATACAATGTTCATGCTCAAAGCTGGCACTAAATAACAATTATTGAGGTTTAAAACTAATCCCGTGGGTAGATGCAGAGGTAGCGTGCCAACGGCGATCACATCGACCTTGGAACCATTCCCGACGCGCATCGTCACCTCGTCCTTTGCCAGTCTCCGTTTATTCCGTAGTTCCTGCTTTGAGTTACAAATATGAGCAACCGCACCGGTATCAAATACCCAGGAGCTACTACGAGTACTGGTAAGGTACACATCAATTACTTGTATATCACATATACCTTGGGTGTTGCCGGCCTTCTTCTTGTCCGCTAAATATTTGGGGCAGTTCCGCTTCCAGTGACCACTTCCCTTGCAATAAAAGCACTCAGTCTCGGGCTTGGGTCCATTCTTTGACTTCTTCCCGGTAACTGGTTTACCGGGCGCGGCAACTCCCTTGCCGTCCTTCTTGAAGTTCTTCTTACCCTTGCCCTTCTTGAACTTAGTGGTTTTATTCACCATCAACACTTGATGTTCTTTTCTGATCTCCCCTTCCGCTGATTTCAGCATTGAATATACCTCGGGAATGGTCTTTTCCATCCCCTGCATATTGTAGTTCATCACAAAGCTCTTGTAGCTTGGTGGAAGCGACTGGAGGATTCTGTCAATGACCGCGTCATCCGGGAGATTAACTCCCAGCTGAGACAAGCGGTTGTGCAACCCAGACATTCTGAGTATGTGCTCACTAACAGAACTGTTCTCCTCCATTTTACAGCTGAAGAACTTGTCGGAGACTTCATATCTCTCGACCCGGGCATGAGCTTGAAAAACCAGTTTCAGCTCCTCGAACATCTCATATGCTCCATGTTTCTCAAAACGCTTTTGGAGACCCGGTTCTAAGCTGTAAAGCATGCCGCACTGAACGAGGGAGTAATCATCAGCACGCTGCTGCCAAGCGTTCATAACGTCTTGGTTCTCAGGGATTGGTGCTTCACCTAGCGGTGCTTCTAAGACATAATCTTTCTTGGCTACTATGAGGATGAGCCTCAGGTTCCGGACCCAGTCCGTATAGTTGCTGCCATCATCTTTCAGCTTGGTTTTCTCTAGGAACGCGTTGAAATTGAGGACAACGTTGGCCATTTGATCTACAATACATAGTGTAAAGATTTTAGACTAAGTTCATGATAATTAAGTTCATCTAATCAAATTATTTAATGAACTCCCACTCAGATAGACATCCCTCTAGTCATCTAAGTGAAACATGATCCGAATTCAACTAGGCCGTGTCCGATCATCACGTGAGACGGACTAGTCAAGATCGGTGAACATCTCCATGTTGATCGTATCTTCTATACGACTCATGCTCGACCTTTCGGTCCTCCGTGTTCCGAGGCCATGTCTGTACATGCTAGGCTCGTCAAGTCAACCTAAGTGTATTGCGTGTGTTCCGAGGCCATGTCTGTACATGCTAGGCTCGTCAACACCCGTTGTATTCGAACGTTAGAATCTATCACACCCGATCATCACGTGGTGCTTCGAAACAACGAACCTTCGCAACGGTGCACAGTTAGGGTGAACACTTTCTTGAAATTATTATAAGGGATCATCCTTACTTACTACCGTCGTTCTAAGCAAATAAGATGCAAAAACATGATAAACATCACATGCAATCAAATAGTGACATGATATGGCCAATATCATCATGCTCCTTTGATCTCCATCTTCGGGGCACCATGATCATCTTCGTCACCGGCATGACACCATGATCTCCATCATCATGATCTCCATCATTGTGTCTTCATGAAGTCGTCACGCCAACGATTACTTCTACTTCTATGGCTAACGCGTTTAGCAACAAAGTAAAGTAATTTACATGGCGTTATTCAATGACACGCAGGTCATGCAAAATAATAAAGACAACTCCTATGGCTCCTGCCGGTTGTCATACTCATCGACATGCAAGTCGTGATTCCTATTACAAGAATATGATCAATCTCATACATCACATATATCATTCATCACATCTTCTGGCCATATCACATCACATAGCACTTGCTGCAAAAACAAGTTAGACGTCCTCTAATTGTTGTTGCAAGTTTTTACGTGGTTTGTAGGTTTCTAGCAAGAACGTTTTCTTACCTACGTATGACCACAACGTGATTTGCCAATTTCTATTTACCCTTCATAAGGACCCTTTTCATCGAATCCGTTCCGACTAAAGTAGGAGAGACAGACACCCGCTAGCCACCTTATGCAACTAGTGCATGTCAGTCGGTGGAACCTGTCTCACGTAAGCGTACGTGTAAGGTCGGTCCGGGCCGCTTCATCCTACAATGCCGCCGAAACAAGAAACGACTAGTAGCGGCAAGAAGAATTGGCAAACTCAACGCCCACAACTGCTTTGTGTTCTACTCGTGCATAGTAACTACGCATAGGCCTGGCTCATGATGCCACTGTTGGGAATCGTAGCATAATTTTAAAATTTTCCTACGTTCACCAAGATGCATCTATGGAGTATACTAGCAACGAGGGGAAGGGAGTGCATCTACATACCCTTGTAGATCGCGAGCGGAAGCGTTCCAATGAACGTGGATGACGGAGTCGTACTCGCCGTGATCCAAATCACCGATGACCGAGTGCCGAACGGACGGCACCTCCGCGTTCAACACACGTACGGTGCAGCGACGTCTCCTCCTTCTTGATCCAGCAAGGGGGAAGGAGAGGTTGATGGAGATCCAGCAGCACGACGGCGTGGTGGTGGATGTAGCGGGTCTCGGCAGGGCTTCGCTAAGCTTCTGCGAGAGAGAGAGAGGTGTTGCAGGGGAGGAGGGAGGCGCCCAAGGCTGTTGTGTGCTGCCCTCCCTCCCCCCCTTTATATAGGCCCCCTGGGGGGGCGCCGGCCCCAAGAGATGGGATCTCAAGGGGGGGCGGCGGCCACAAGGGGGGAAGGGGTTGCCTTGCCCCCCAAGGCAAGGGGGAACTCCCCCCTAGGGTTCCCAACCCTAGGCGCATGGGGGGAGGCCCAAGGGGGGCGCCCCAGCCCACTAAGGGCTGGTTCCCTTCCACTTTCAGCCCACGGGGCCCTCCGGGATAGGTGGCCCCACCCGGTGGACCCCCGGGACCCTTCCGGTGGTCCCGGTACAATACCGGTAACCCCCGAAACTTTCCCGGTGGCCGAAACTGGACTTCCTATATATAATTCTTCACCTCCGGACCATTCCGGAACCTCTCGTGACGTCCGGGATCTCATCCGGGACTCCGAACAACTTTCGGGTTTCCGCATACATATATCTCTACAACCCTAGCGTCACCGGACCTTAAGTGTGTAGACCCTACGGGTTCGGGAGACATGCAGACATGACCGAGACGCCTCTCCGGTCAATAACCAACAGCGGGATCTGGATACCCATGTTGGCTCCCACATGTTCCACGATGATCTCATCGGATGAACCACGGTGTCGAGGATTCAATCAATCCCGTATGCAATTCCCTTTGTCAATCGGTATGTTACTTGCCCGAGATTCGATCGTCGGTATCCCAATACCTTGTTCAATCTCGTTACCGGCAAGTCTCTTTACTCGTACCGCAATGCATGATCCCGTGACTAACGCCTTAGTCACATTGAGCTCATTATGATGATGCATTACCGAGTGGGCCCAGAGATACCTCTCCGTCACACGGAGTGACAAATCCCAGTCTCGATCCGTGCCAACCCAACAGACACTTTCGGAGATACCCGTAGTGCACCTTTATAGTCACCCAGTTACGTTGTGACGTTTGGCACACCCAAAGCACTCCTACGGTATCCGGGAGTTGCACGATCTCATGGTCTAAGGAAAAGATACTTGACATTGGAAAAGCTCTAGCAAACGAAACTACACGATCTTTTATGCTATGCTTAGGATTGGGTCTTGTCCATCACATCATTCTCCTAATGATGTGATCCCGTTATCAATGACATCCAATGTCCATAGTTAGGAAACCATGACTATCTGTTGATCAACGAGCTAGTCAACTAGAGGCTTACTAGGGACACGTTGTGATCTATGTATTCACACATGTATTACGATTTCCGGACAATACAATTATAGCATGAATAATAGACAATTACCATGAACAAAGAAATATAATAATAACCATTTATTATTGCCTCTAGGGCATATTTCCAACATGGTTTTGGGTCTATCCACAGTTTGCTACCATCACTCTGGATTTGTGCATGCACTCCTTACATAATCTCACTATGTTTTATTCCTATGCATGCCAGTTATTGTACACAATGGAATTGATCATGTAGAGCAAAAGAGACGAGCCTTGCGTGGCAATAAAATTTCATGCGGACGTCATTCCATGGTGGGCACAAAGGCAGCCCCCCCTCCACCCATTTCGGATCGTAATCAAGAGGAAGATAACTGTTCTGAGGGGGATTCAGAAGGAGAAGACCACTCCTATTTACCCCATGAGGTCTTCGCTCTAACTTGGCATGCTGATGTTGGTAATATCATGCATATGGTGCCTTGCATTGCTTACTGTATACAATAAAGATGTCATCTGCTTAGTTTAGACATGCTTTGTGTCAATGCCATCTGTTTAGTTTCTTTATCGTATATGTGAATCATGCAATGCCATCTTGTCTAGCCAGGCATCATATATGTGAAGTTTGCAATGCCACCCTGGTTAGCCAGTCATCTTATATGTGAATTATATCATGCCATCATTTTTTTATTACGTGTTAAATTTGTCGACAATTTTAGTACATTCAATTACTCTTCCTGTGCATCAGCCATTCGGCACGGTCATGGAAAAATCTGGAGTGAACAAGGTCTTCAAAGCAGACAATGCTATCTGACGAAGCGCATGTCTTGCTGGTTACCGATAGCTCCTCAGAGGAGGATTCAGAGACAGATGACCAGTCATATTCCCCCCCCCGAGGTGCATGCCCTAACTTGGCAGGGTTATGTTGCTCATATCGTGCATATGGTATCTTGCATTGCTATGTCATTTGCTTAGTTTAGACATGCTTTGTGTGAATGCCACCTGTTTAGTGTCTAATTACCATATATGTGAATTATGCAATGTCATCTTGTTGCAAGACATTATATATGTGAATTATGCAATGTTATCTTGTTGCAAGGCATTATGTATGTGAATTATGCAATGCCATGCTGTTTAGGCAAGTGTCATATATGTGAATTATATCATGCCGTCCTTTTTTTGTATTTCTCATTGCTTTTGTCGACAATGTTTGTATATTAAACTGCTCTTCCTGTGCATCAGCCATTTGAATTGGTGATGGAGAAATCTGGAGTGAAAACAAGGTCTTCAGAGCAGACAATGCTACCTGCTGAAGCAGATATCTTGCTGGTTATAGATAGCTCTTCAGAGGAGGATTCAGAGGCAGATGACCAGTCCTATTATCCCCCTGAGGTGTATGCTCAAACTTGGCAGGGTTATATTACTCATATAATGCATATGTTGTATTGCAATGCTTAGTTTTTACATCATATACACAATATTGAATGCCATCTCCTTAGTTGACACATCATATATGCGATTGCCCTCTGCTCACTTCCTTAGTATATAAATCATATATTTGAATTATGTCATGCCATGATGTTTACATAGACAACATGTATCTGAATTATGGCATGCCAACCCATTTTCTAAAGACATAATATAGTTATATCATCTCATCCTATTTACATAGTCATCATATTTTAAATTATGCCATTCTATCCGTGAATTATATCATCCCATCATGTTTCCATCGACGGCATGTTTGTGATTTATGGCATGCCAACCACTTTAATAGACACATCGTATAGTTATATCATGTCATCCTGTTTACATAGTCATCATATTTTGAAGTATGTCATTCTATCCTGTTTAGTTAGCCATCATACATGTGAAATTGTGTCATGCTATCTTGTTTAATTAGCCATCATATATGTGAAATTATGTCCTGCTATTCTGTTTGCTTAGACAACATAAATGTGACTTATTTCATGCCCTGTTTTCTTCCCTACTATCCATTGCACATGTCTATCTTACAATGTTTGTACATTCAATTACTTTTCTTGTTTATCAGCCATTTCAATTGGAGGGAGTGATGGCAGTATCTGTGGGAGTAAAAACACGGTCTTCAGAAAAGATCGTGCTACCTGCCGATGCAGATAGAACCACGGTTGTACTTGCCCAAGAACCAGCCCCACCACACATAACCCACACTCATGCAGATTGTACCCCTACCCAGTTGGACAGAGAACCAGCTACACCCCTTCTAACCCAAACCCCAGCAGATAGACACCCAGTTCCCGTTGACACAGCACCGTCTCCACCACAGAGCACCCAAACACGAGCAGTTAGTAAGGCAACTGCGGTGCCCAAATCACGAGGACCACCACTCCGAACCCGAAGTCAACGCTTAAAGCAGAAGAATAATTGTTCTCAGGTCAGGTTCCGTAGCTATGGTTCATACTACTTTGCTCTTGCATCACTGTATTTACTGATACCAACTAATTTCAAAATTTGAAGGATGCAATTGAAACTCCAATGGCGCAACAGGTATGTTTTAAACCTGTTTCTTCAACGTGTTTGGCTGTTTGCTGTTGTAACTTGCTCTATGTTGATTTCAGTTTCAATTGAATAAACAGTTATGTTCTCATGCCATGCACATTACAAGTGTTGTTATTGCTGTGTAGTTTCCCACACTTATATTTTGTCTATGCTGCTTTGTCTTAAATAGATATGATTCGAACTGTATCTATCTTGATTTGGCAACATAAACTAGAATGATATAGACCATACAGTGACCATACTACATAGATATATGTTTGTTTCATGCTGTTATCCTGTCCACCTTACTACTGAACTGGTTTACCAAAATGAGTTTCATATACTACATTGTAAACCTGAGATGTGTTTGTTTGTTTCTCTTTTAGAACGCGGATAAAATATTGGAGAAGAGTACCCTGTTATGCAATGGTAAAGGAAGTAATGCAGATAAGGTTCAAGATAGTGAGACATCCCTGTTGGTCTCCAAGAAAGCTGATAAAAACTATATTGAAGACACTGAGACAACCCCAAAGTCCTGTCTTGATGTAGTGTTCGAGTTACTGGCTACCACTGCTGGCACCAGCTCTTCGAATTCGTTGCCTGAATCAGTTCGGCTTCTTGAGTCTCAACTTCAAGTTGAAAGAAATCGATCAGATGTTATGCGACAAGAAGCCGAAGGACTGAAGAAGTCCCTGCAGAATTCAGATGCATACTTTCTGGTGCAACAGCAAGCGCTGGAGGACTTAAGCGCCAAACAAGAGAAAGTTAATAAGCTTGCTAAGCATCTTGCCAGCATTATGGGTACCCAGGATATTGTTTCTTGAGCTCTTCTGAAGTGGTTTCAGTTGTGGACTTGTTTTGCTGCGGCGTTTATATGATGTTGTGTTCCCTATATTTGCACTGGTGGCGAACTTTGATGCCCAGTGGATGTAATATGTGTAATAGCCGTGATAGCCTAGTGTAAGTTGCTTGCTTATTTACTTCCTTGTTGTCTTGTTTATTTGTTTGCTTGTAGTCAGTGCAGTTCTTTTTCTGCGGTTTGCTAGTGGCTGCAATAACCTATTTTTTAAAACTAGGCCACAATAACCATGGGCTGATATTTGCTGTAGTGACACTGGGCCTCCTACGGGCCGTAGAAACAGTGGGCCTTCTACGGGCCATAGAAACAGTGGGCCTTCTACGGGCCGTAGAAACAGTGGGCCTTCTACGGGCCGTAGAAACAGTGGGCCTTCTACGGGCCGTAGAAACAGTGGGCCTTCTACAGGCCGTAGAAACAATGGGCCTTCTACGGGCCGTATCATCAATGGGCCTTATACGGGTCGTATGATCGATTGGCCAAACATGGGCCAAACAGACCGCATTCTGGCCGTAAACGGGCTAGAGTTGGAATCGTCTGTTCATGGGCCGACCATAACGGGCCATCATTAATAGGCCGTATTTGATGACGCTATGAAAACGGCCCAACGTATTAACGGATCACAAACGGGCTGACTGTAACCACAGGCTGAATTTGGCCCACAAGCAGAAAATGACAGTAACGGGCCGTAAGTAAACGAATGCTGGAAAATAGCCCAAGAATAAATGGGCTCTAAGAAGGCTGAAAGATAACATGGGCTGGAAACGGCCCAACGGAATAACGGGTTGTTAATGGGTATAAAGTGATACACTGTTCTTTACGGGCCAGTTTCACCACGGGCCGTTAATGGTTGCAAAGTGATACACTGTTCATTACGGGCCAGTTTCACCACGGGCCGTTAATAGGCCAAGAGTTACATAGGGCCTCATATGGGCCGAAAGACGTCATGGGCCATACATGGGCCAGAAGTGAAAACGGGCTGGAATCATATTGGATGGCTCAGATGATGCTACTGGGCCTAATTCGAATAGGGCGTAACGGGCCTTGGGTTAGCGGGCTGTAAATGGGCTATATGCGAACAGGCCGTTAACAGGCTTTCCATGGGCCGGCCCGCCACCTTTTGACCAAGTCAAACGGACCGGCCTTTTCACAGGAATGGGCCTCTGTTGGGCCGTGCCACGTGTCGACGTATCATAGGCGCCTTCTGTCCAATGAGTGGATGACATCTGTCCCAGCGATGAGCCGACACGTGTTTCCTCCAACCAATGATGATTTTACACGTGGAAAATCCCCATTGGTCGGGGCTGTTAACGGGTTATCGGACCCAAAACCCGACCCGATAGCTTAACGGTGTTCCGTTATGGTGGATGCCACGTGTCGGTCACCCTTGACGAAAGCACTTCTATGACGCGTGATTTATCGTCATGGAAGTGGACACTTCCGTGATGATAATTTTGGTAATGGCATGGAACACTTCTACGACAGCACAGGTATGACTATCTTGATTCTGTCATAAATTTGTCATGGATGTACATGCATGACAAAAAACGCGACCTACTGTGACAAACACGTATCATCACGGAAGTGTATTTTTTTGTAGTGATATATATAGGTCGGAGGGGAGGAGAGGCAGGCAAGGGGGCGCCCCAAGTAAGAGGAATCCTACTTGGGCACCTCCCAATTCGGCCTCCCCCCTTTCCTATTCCTATTCGGAGTAGGAAGGGAAGAGGGGGAAGGGGGAATCCTATTCCCTTTTTCCTTTCCTTTTTCCCCTTTCCTTCTCCAATTTGGCCAGCCCATATGGGGGGGCGCACCAGCCCCTTTGTGGCTGGTGTGTTTCCCCTCTTGGCCCATTAGGCCCATATGGCTTGCCGGGGTTTGCCTGGAACCCCTTCCAGTGACCGGATACGTACCCGGTACCCCTAGAACACTTCCGGTGTCCGAATACTATCATCCTATATATGAATCTTTACCTCTCGACCATTTCGAGACTCCTAGTCATGTCCGCGATCTCATCCGGGACTCCGAACAGCATTTGGTCACCAAATCACATATCTCATATAATACAAAATCGTCATTGAACGTTAAGCATGCGGACCCAATAGGTTCGAGAACTATGTAGAGATGACCGAGACACCTCTCTGGTCAATAACCAATAGCGGAACCTGGATGCTCATATTGGTTCCTACATATTCTACGAAGATCTTTATCGGTCAAACCGTAATGAAAACATACATTATTCCCTCTGTCATCGGTATGTTACTTGCCCGAGATTCGATCGTCGGTATCTTCATACCTAGTTCAATCTCACTACCGGCAAGTCTGTTTACTTGTTCTGTAATGCATCATCCCGCAACTAACTCATTATTCACATTGCTTGCAAGGCTTATCATGATGTGCATTACCGAGAGGGCCCAGAGATACCTCTCCGATACTCGGAGTGACAAATCCTAATCTCGATCTATGCCAACCCAACAAACACCTTCGAAGATACCTCTATAGCATCTTTATAATCACCCAGCTACGTTCTGACGTTTGATAGCACACAAGGTATTCCTCCGGTATCCGGGAGTTGCATAATCTCATAGTCAAAGGAATATGTATATGACATGAAGAAAGCTATAGCTATAAAACTGAACAATCAACATGCTAAGCTAACGGATGTGTCTTGTCCATCACATCATTCTCCTAATGATGTGATCCCGTTCATCAAATGACAACACATGTCTATGGTTAGGAAACTTAACCATCTTTGATTAACGAGCTAGTCTAGTAGAGGCTTACTAGGGACACGGTGTCTTGTCTATGTATCCACACATGTATCAAGTTTCCGGTTAATACAATTCTAGCATGAATAATAAACATTTATCATGATATAAGGAAATATAAAATAACAACTTTATTATTGCCTCTAGGGCATATTTCCTTCAAATTCGGCCTCCCCCTTCCTTCCCTCCTCTCTCCTCCTTCCTTCCCTCTCCGAAAAAGATGGTAAGGGGGGGCAAATTGGACAAGGCCCCCAAGTAGGATTCCTCCTACTTGGGGCGCCCCATGGCTGTCCCCCTCCCCCTCCCACCTATATATATGTGGGGAGGGGCGCCTAGAACACATAACAAACATTTTTAGCCGTGTGCGGCGCCCCCCTCCACAGTTTACGCCTCCGGTCATATTCACATAGTGCTTAGGCGAAGCCCTGCGCGGATCACTTCACCATCACCGTCACCACGCCGTCGTGCTGACGGAACTCTCCCTCGACACTTTGCTGGATCAAGAGTTCGAGGGACATCATCGAGCTGAACGTTTGCAGAACTCGGAGGTGTCGTACGTTCGGTGCTTGATAGGTCGGAACAAGAAGAAGTTCGACTACATCAACCGCGTTGTCAAACGCTTCCGCTTTCAGTCTATGAGGGTACATGGACACACTCTCCCCCTCTCGTTGCTATGTGTCTCCTAGACAGATCTTGCGTGAGCGTAGGAATTTTTTTGAAATTGCATGCTACGTTCCCCAACAGGCGTACTATTGGGTGTCATCGGCAAGCCCCGTCCTTGGCCGCATCATCGGTTTGGAGCTAGATCTATGCAGGATCGGGCACCTAGTGCCGAAGGTCCACTCGTCACGTGGACCTGTGGCATGTAGGCATACTGCTGGGTGTCATCGGCAAGCCCCTTCCTTGGCCGCATCATCGGTTTGGAGCTAGATCTATGCAGGATCGGGCACCCAGTGTCGGAGATCCACTCGTCACGTGGACCGGTGGCATGTAGGTGTATTGCTGGGTGTCATCGACAAGCCCCGCCCTTGGCCGCATAATCGGTTTGGGGCTAGATCTACGCAGGATCGGGCACCCAGTGCCAAAGGTCCACTCATCACGTGGATCGGTGGCATGTAGGCATACTGCTGGGTGTCATCGGGAAGCCCCGTCCTTGGCCGCATCATCGGTTTGGGGCTAGATCTACGCAGGATCGGGCACCCAGTGCCGGAGGTCCACTTGTCACATGGACCGGTGTCATCGGCAAGCCCCGTCCTTGGCCGCATCATCGGTTTGGGGCTAGATCTACGCAGGATTGGGCACCCGGTGCCGGAGGTCCAGTCGTCACTTGGCCCAGTGGAGGCCTACCTCTATGTGAGTGATGTATGTGCCAAGGTGCAACCTTGGTGGCGATCTAGTGGTCTGCGGTGGCGGGGGTACGGCATTGGACGTCGGGGCGCCTACCCCAGATGGTGGGTACACGGATTGGCTCTCCAGCGAGAAGCGGAGGCTGATGTACTTCGGCCATGTGGATGGTGAGCTGCACTATGGTGGGTGATCCTTGTGAAGCTTTCCTCTTCGGTGGCGGCCAAAGCTTGATCTTGATCTAGTGTTCCCGATCCATCGTGGTGGGGTGGCTTGGTACCACGAGACGGTGGGGATCGGGGCAAGCGTGGGGATCGGGACAAGGCATGTAGGTGTTGTGTTCCTCTTGGGGCACCACCTTGGCCATCTCCTTATCCTCCAACACTCAGGGAGAAAAGCTATGTCCGCCTCGTCTGACATAGTGGTGGAGACGCTTCGCATCGTGACCGTCTTAGGGGCGTCACCGATGAGTGAGGGTGTTCCTCAGGAGCAACGATGGGTCTTGTGCTTCTTCTGGATGACTACCTGAAGGCTTTAGCTGCGCACTCTAGTGGGTTCTTTGCTTTCCGGCTAGTTTTGCTGATTTTTCTATTTGACCAGGTTACGAAAAAATTCTCAATACAATATATTGTTTGGCCCTATGACTTTATTATTTTAAAGCAGGGTGAAAGCCGTTTCGAATCGATCGCCGACTTTGCATCTTCTTTTATGTACATGATGATTCGGGAGCCACTCGCAACGACTAATATATAGAATATGATATCTAATATGACATCCGATTTGTCAAAGGGATTGGATTGGTGACTTACCCATTCAGTGACTCTCGCACTGGACGTTCCAAAAACGGGTACTATCGGATCGGGTGAGTTAGAGAATAGACAGAGGTCCGTTGGCATTTCAGCCTTTCTTCTCCTTTCAGGGCCTATCTGAAAGAGAATCCAGTACCTCTTGGTCCTGAATTTCAGAATAGGACGAAAGAACCGGCCTCCGCGGATATCTTTGCTTCGGAACAAAACCCTGCAATCAAATAAATTGTTCCAAGGGCGCCATATTCTCAATTAGTAGTATCCCTAGAGTCCACTCCTTCCCCATACTACTAGTGAAAGAGAAAATGTAAAGACTACCATTAAAGTAGCCCAAGCGAGACTTACTATATCCATCTAAATTATGTCTCCTATTTTTATGAAGGGATTATTCCACTATTGATCAATAATTATAGTGGAATCAAGGGTACAGAGTCAAAAAGGGAGCCACTTGCAACGACTAATAAAGCGGGCACATGCAAGAATGCTGGATAATATAGCGAAATATGACGTAAAAAAACCTGCAGCCTACTAGTAGTAAAAATAATTTTTTTGCGGGGTTACTAGTACTAGTAAAAATAGGAATTGAATGTACAAACATGAAGTGAATGACCCCTGCAGAAAATGGGCTCCACTGTACTTTGCAACGCAGAAGGAGTTACAGTTTTGCATGTGTCGGTAGTAATAAAACCCATCTGCCCATCTCACTTACGTTCCCCTGACTGTCCTTTTTTTTTTGAGAAAAAGTTCCCCTGATTATCTGCATCGCCCCACGCCCCCACCGACAACCGGGCCGCTGGCCCCCCATGCACATGCAGGAGATGTAAAACTCGTCTCCACCGGCGGTCCAGGCCCACCATGTCCCTCGCATAAATTTTCTCTGCTCCTCCAGACAGTGGCATTGATGCTGCTAGCCCAGTAAGTACGAACAAAAAACAGGAAGAAGAGTCTGATTCCCAACATGAACATGGAGCCACGGAGGTGGAGCCGTCTTCTTCCTTCCCTACGACCATGACCCAAGATATTCCAGATCATCCCCATCTACCTTTGTTTACTTCTCAAGTTTTGTAGATGAAGACACAGAGTATATTTTATGGCATGATGGGCACATGCGGCCTGCAGGTTCTACACACCCTACAAACATGCCACCATCGATCGATCCATCAGTGCAAAGGGAATTTTGCAGTCGGTGCAGAAAATAAATACTCCTCCAAGGTTATAATAAAACTGGCCAGGCCATCAGCACTCATTTGTTTATGTGGCAAGATTGGGGTTTTGGATGCTAGCAAGAGCAGCATATGATTGCTGCTCTGCGCTTGTCTTGCTCTCCAGTAGCTCAGTTTAATACACTGCCTATGCGGTTTACTACACCTGACCTAACACGTTAAATAAGTGTACCACTTGGTTGTTGTTACTTAAGTGGCCGTTGATGGAGATGGCTTATTACTAGTACTACTACTCCTGGCATTATGGGAGGGAACTCACCATCAGATAGACTGCCGCGTTTTTGGAGGTTTGCAAGGCCTGACCAACCAGTGATTGGTACCATGTGTCCAGGGGGGCTCCATTATTCCTGGTCCTAAATGTTCGAAAGCGTGGGACTATATGTGATGAAGATCGATCAAGACACGATAATTCAGCTTCGTGTCTGGACAGTGTCACTGTCCTGTACGTATGTTCGATGTACAGTAGTAGACAGACTGACAGAGTTCACATGTGGGGGCAAAAGCCCGTTCGTAGGATCCAATGTTCGCATCGCATGCACACTCTGTCTCCACGCTAACAGCTCGGCGTGCACGTCGAGTTTCACTGTACACGCACGGACCTCTTGCCCGGGTATCAGATGGTGATGATAACAGAAGCACGGCTACGTTCGAACTGCACGCATATCGGGCATGTGGCCACCGTAGTGTTTTGGGCGCTTTGGATGGAGACGGAGATTGCGTTTTTGGCATTAGGGTGACCTGCCAACGACCGTACGTGTCTAATCTTCTCTCGTCTTTTCCTGGTCATTCTTTTGGCCTTCCACATGCTCATGCTTGCACCGAAATCCACTCAAATTACTAGAGACCATCTGATGATTCTGATGGGATTGTTTAGCTTTCTGTAGGGTCGGTAATGTGATTGACAATTTTCTGGCGTGCTTCGTGCATGGTTCGTTATTCCTTGACACGTCGTGGAAAAGGGTTTCTAGTGCACTTGGAGAGAAAAATCCGTAGTGTTTTTTATCATGCCATTGCACTATTTTTTTTTTGCGACGAATCATGTCATTGCACTATACAGGATAATTTATTGGCTGCTAGTTTGAAACTTTCATGATCGCACCGTGTAAGGCACAATGCCACCCTTCTCTCTCATGCTCATATAATCACCTACCACACGGTTATGCTATTCGTGTGGACGCAAAACATGGAAATTGTACCTTCCAGCGTCAAGGAATTAAGGACTTCTATAAGTCAGTGTCAATGCTCAAAGTTGTTCCATTATTGTTGCATCGCCTTTTTTATGTATCTCCCACGCTTTTCGACAAATATGAAGAAAACAATGTTGGGTTGATGCTTACAATCTAATGTGAAAACACCTTCACACCAACCATGTCAAGAGAATATTCACTTCATTATGGAAGCGATTATACACCATTGCCCAGAATCATCGGTTGGATGCTTAGGATAAGAGTTGAATCCCAAATCCACCAGCGATCAAACCTCATGCTGGAATCTCCGGTGTCTCGTTTAGTGCAAGTGACTTTTCTATCGATAGCACACTGTTAATGTGATGATGCGGTCATATTCGCAAACCCAGAGAAGGGTGAAGTGGACACGCTGTTGTTTCTGCTGAACTGCTTCGGGGAGGCCAGAGGGCTAAAGCTCACCCAGGCAAAATCCTCTGTCATCCCGATAAACTGCGCTGGGCTACCGTTATCGGAGGTGCTACAAAATTTCGGCGGCCAACTGTCAGATTTCCCAACAACTTATCTCAGGCTGCCGGTCTCCCCAAGAAAGCTGCGCCTGGTGCACCTTTAGTTCATCATCGATAGGGTGCGCTCGCGACTGGCGGGATGGAAAGGCAAGCTTATGAGCATGGCCGGCAGGCGGGTGCTCATGTGCGCCGTCCTCACTGCACTACCCGTCTTCGCTCTGTCAGTCCTCAAGGTGCCAATGAAGATAATCAAGGAGGTGGACAAAACGCGCTAGCAATTTCTTTAGGCCCAGGACGAGAACATAAAGGGCGCCAAATGTAAAATGGCCTGGGATAAGGTATGCTTACCTGTTGCCAAGGGAGGACTCGGCATACTGGATCTTCCTCGTTTCAGTACGGCACTGCGGATGAGATGGCTTTGGCTCGCATGGCAGCAACCGCGGCGGCCGTGGATGAACTTCCCGGCCCCATGCGACCAGGGGGGTCGGGAGCTGTTTGCAAGTGCAACTTCGGTACAGCTCGGCAACGGGAAAACAACAAGTTTCTGGACAAGCACATGGCTTGGGTCCGCGACGCTGTGCCGAGAATTTCTGAATCTGTTCAAACATACAAGAAGAAAGAACGGGACAGTAGAAGATGCATTGACAAATGATCAATGGATACGGGACCCGCGGCATGGAAACACGGCCAACATTGTCAATGAGTTTTTGCAGATGTGGCGAAAGATCCAGAGGGCAGGCATTGTCCTTTCCCTCGAAGAGGACAAGATCAGCTGGGTGGCCGGCGGAGGAAGTTCGTATTCAACTAGCGCTGCTTACAATCTTCAAACTCAGGGGGCTCCATCATCGGGAATCAAAACTACAGTATGGAAGGCCTGGGCTCCAGGCACCGTGAAAATGTTTGCTTGGCTGCTGCATCATGACAGAGTGTGGTGCAACGATCGGCTGCAGTGGCACAGATGGCCAAATGAATACTTCTGCGCCCTCTGTGTCAGAAACCTGGAGAGCTCAACGCACCTCTTTTGGGACTTCCCCTTCTCCTCCTCGATCTGGCAGACGGCGTCCACCAGGGTCGGCTGCGTAGCATTGAAGGAGAAGCGGGAGATGCACCATGGCTCCCTCAGGCACTGCCAGAGGCTGACCGCCCTCACACCAGCGAGATTCAGGAAGGGCCTCAAGTCGATGCTGCTAATGATTACCTTGGAAATCTGGAAGGAGAGAAATGCTTGCAGTTTCAGAAACAAACTGCCGCAAACTAAAGATGTCCTGCGTGCCATCAGGGGTACTTTGGAATTGTGGCGACTGGCAGGTGCACGTTGTCTAGAGACCCCTTTTGGGGAAGATGTAGTGAGATAGTCGCCGACGTGCTTTATTTCTGGTTCTTTCTTTTAGTTTTGGTCACATATCTTGTAACCATGATCACTTGATCACACTGCTTTCCCGCTTGCTTTCTCCTAAATCAATGAAGCCGGTAAACCCGGATCTTTAAAAAAATCTTTGGAGTTCCTTGACTGTTGACTTTCAATAGACGTTGTGTGAAGGGGGAGGGGTGCGTCTGCATGTGTCTGTGTTGTACTTGGTGTTACCAAGAGAAGTATACAACATTGCATACTTCCCTTCCTACTACTTACCGATCACAATTGGTGAATCACCCAACCCACGCCCCTCCTCCCATCCTCACCATGGCTCATTTGCCACCTTTGTCCATTATGAATATTATTCTAAATTTTAATATTTCACATGTTTCTTTTATGTCCTCTACAATGGGCTGAATTAGAAGTTAGATCCTTTATTCCGATTGATTCAATTTCAGACATCACAATCTCACCCAAATCCAAATAAGTTGCTTTGTAGATATAATGGCTCACAACGATTGCATTGAAGACTTAATTCAAGCGTACATGAAATACAATCGTTGTTGCCTCGGTGGCAAATTCTCTCCTTCTAAAGTGACCTCTTTAATCTTTCTATTTTCCCCCTGTTACCGACTACTATGGCACCTTCCTACATGTTTATGTGAGTTGTAGGGAGACTCGGCCGCCTATGAAGAAATCTCCGCTAACTACTGCAGGCTCATTGTTTTCCCAATTGCAAGGTGCTTTTTGCTACATCATCTCCACAAAATGATGCACAATTTCATCTTTGTTCTTAACATGAATAATCTTTGTTTTCATCACTTGGTGGAATAATCAACCCAATTTGCCACTAACAAATTGGTGTACATTGCTTTCTAAGGCATCACACGTTAGTTTTAAATTTTATCATCAATGGCAACCAAAACTAGAATTAGAGTTGTTTTAGTTTCGTTGCCATTTTTTGAAAAAGATGATAACCCCGAGCCTCTGCATCGGGTGATGCACACATGCATATATTATTCATTATTAAAAGTCCAGCAGCAGAACAAATTTGACTTAAAAAACAAGGCCGCATGCCTCACGGTAGTAACTCTGATTAGTCCCTTTAGTGATCTGGTAAATGAGCAGAAAGAATTCTCGCCCTTTCCCCAGAGGTGACCCCGAGTTATCAAACCCACGAGAGGACGATACCCTTTAAGTCAAGGGTTTCCAACAAGCTTTTGCAAGAGAATTAAATTCTAGTCTTTGACCGGACCGGAATCAAGTTGACACAAGAAACAGTTATAATAAACATGGACATGGGTATGAGGACTTATTATTACAACCATATATTTGTGTCGGGACCATTATGATCTTAATTTGTGCCCTGGAAGTCATCCATCAAGATGTGCTTGCTATGTATCAAAGTGGGAGATGTGTTCAAATTACGTCTTGACCGGCACACATCCTCCATCAAGAGTCAGTTGCTCAACCGAAGGCCCTATCTATCGCGCCAGGCTGTCCCGGCAATTAAGATTCCAATTACCAGACAAAAGCATTGGGTGTTTACTGACTACACCTCTCGTATCCCAACAGATAGGATTCGTGTTACCGTACTAAACCTTTCTATCACTAGTGTTCAGAATAACACATCATGGTCTCCCTGCCCTTGGCCTCTTTGTGACTCATTCTCCATGATTCTGGGTACCTGCAGGGACGAAGAACGCGAACGAGACAAGAGACAACTATGAAGCAATTTTATGTTACACATACGAGCGTCAATTCAAAGTACTTCCATCAATCCCACTAACAAATACATCGGATTATAGGGCTATGCCTCAACTTATGACCTTACCGAACTACTCACGCATGGACATATGATCACATGAAGAAATCAATGAAGAACACATCATGAAGATTGATTGATTGATAATATGTCTTACAATGGATGCCGGATGTGATACACGATTACAGAGTATGGCTAGATGGCTGAGAACTATGGTGGCGATGAAGGTGGTGGCTATGAAGATGTAGATGGGAAATGACAGCAGCTAGGGTTGATGGAGATGACTGTTGGGAAGATGGTGATGTTATGTTGCTCATTTGGCATCAGGCCTTTTATAAAGGTTGTTCATGTGGATCAGACGGCTCCATTGGCAGTCCATACGACCATCCATACGAGCGGCGATGGTCGTATGGAACACCGTCTTTTGCTCTGGTTCCTCTGCTGCGACTCCCACTTGATCTTTCCTATCTCCGCTTTACTACTTTCCATGTATTGGCTTGATTTCATCCATAAATAGCCCATTTCCAGTGGAAATAAAATAAAGATCGGATATTTGAAATCCTTTACATTCATTAGTGTTGGGAAAAGTAGCATGCAATTTCAAAAAAATTCCTACGCTCACGCAAGATCTATCTAGGAGATGCATAGCAATGAGAGGGGAAGAGTGTGTCTACGTACCCTCGTAGACCGAAAGCGGAAGAGTTTGACAACGCGTTTGATGTAGGCGAACTTCTTCTCGTTCCGACCGATCAAGCACCGAACGTACGGCACCTCCGAGTTCTGCACACGTTCAGCTCGATGACGTCCCTCGAACTCTTGATCCAGCAAAGTGTCGAGGAAGTAGATGAGTTCCGTCAGCATGACGGCATGGTGACGGTGATGGTGAAGTGATCCGCGCAGGGCTTCGCCTAAGCACCACAAGAATATGACCGAGGGTGTAATCTGTGGAGGGGGGCGCCGCACATGGCTAACAGATGTTGTTGTGTGTTCTAAGCGCCCCTCCCCGCGTATATATAGGTGGGAGGGGGAGGGGAACTGCCTTGCGGCGCCCCAAGTAGGAGGAATCCTACTTGGGGGCCTAGTCCAATCCCCCCCCCCCCGTACCATATTTTCCGGAGGGGGAAAGAAGGAGGACGGAGGAGGGAAGGAAGGGGGAGGCCGAATCCCTCCCCTTCCTTCTCTCTTCCCCTCTTTCCTTCCTCCTATGGTTCGACCCATATGGGGGGCGCAACAGCCATGCTGGCTACCCCCTCTTGGCCCATTAGGCCCATATCTTTGTCGGGGGGTGCCCGGAACCCCTTCCGGTGACCCGATATGTACCCAGTACCTTCCGGAACACTTCCGGTGTCCGAATACTATCGTCCTATATATCAATCTTTACCTCTCGACCATTTCGAGACTCCTCATCTTGTTCGTGATCTCGGTACTCCGAACAACATTCGGTCACCAAATCACATAACTCATATAATACAAAATCGTCATCGAATGTTAAGCGTGCGAACCCTATGGGTTTGAGAACTATATAGACACGACCGAGACACCTCTCCGGTCAATAACCAATAGCGGAACCTGGATGCTCATATTGGTTCCTACATATTCTACGAAGATCTTTATCGGTCGAACCGGAATGACAACATACGTTATTCCCTTTGTCATCGGTATGTTACTTGACCAAGATTCGATCGTCGGTATCTACATACCTAGTTCAATCTCGTTACCAACAAGTCTGTTTACTCGTTCCGTAATACATCATCCCGTGACTAACTCATTAGTCATTTGCCTGCAAGGCTTATTATGATGTGCATTACCGAGAGAGCCCAGAGATACCTCTATGATACTCGGAGTGACAAATCCTAATCTCGATCTATGCCAACCCAACAAACACCTTCGGAGATACCTGTAGAGCATATTTATAATCACCCAGTTACGTTGTGACGTTTGATAGCACACAAGGTATTCCTCCATTATTCGGGAGTTGCATAATCTCATAGTCAAAGGAATATGTATATGACATGAAGAAAGCTATAGCAATAAAACTGAACGATCAATATGTTAAGCTAATGGATGGGTCTTGTCCATCACATCATTCTCCTAATGATGTGATCCCGTTATCAAATGACAACTCATGTCCATGGTTAGGAAAGCTTAACCATCTTTGATCAACGAGCTAGTCTAGTAGAGGCTCACTAGGGACACGTGTTGGGGATCGTAGCAGAAATTAAAAAAATTCTACGCATCACCAAGATCAATCTATGGAGGCATCTAGCAACGAGAGAGAGGAGTGCATCTACATACCCTTGTAGATCGCGAGCGGAAGCGTTCAAGTGAACGGGGTTGATGGAGTCGTACTCGTCGTGATCCAAATCACCGATGACCGAGCGCCGAACGGACGGCACCTCCGCGTTCAACACACGTACGGTTGGGGAAGACGTCTCCTCCTTCTTGATCCAGCAAGGGGGAAGGAGAGGTTGATGGAGATCCAGCAGCACGACGGCGTGGTGGTGGAAGTAGCGGGATTCCAACAGGGCTTCGCCAAGCGCTGCGGGAGGAGGGAGGTGTGTCATGGGAGGGAGAGGGAGGCGCCAGGGCTTGGGTGCTGCTGCCCTCCCCCCTCTTTATATAGGGCCCCTGGGGGGCGCCGGCCCTAGGAGATGCAATCTCCAAGGGGGGGCGGCGGCCAAGGGGGTGGCTTGCCCCCCAAGCCAAGTGGGGCGCCCCCCACCCCTAGGGTTTCCAACCCTAGGCGCAGGGGAGGCCCAAGGGGGGCACACCAGCCCACCAGGGGCTGGTTCCCCTCCCACTTCAGCCCATGGGGCCCTCTGGGATAGGTGGCCCCACCCGGTGGACCCCCGGGACCCTTCCGGTGGTCCCGGTACAATACCGGTGACCCCCGAAACTTTCCAGGTGGCCGAAACTGGACTTCCTATATATAATTCTTCACCTACGGACCATTCCGGAACTCCTCGTGACGTCCGGGATCTCATCCGGGACTCCGAACAACTTTCGGATTTCCGCATACTAATATCTCTACAACCCTAGCGTCATCGAACCTTAAGTGTGTAGACCCTACGGGTTCGGGAGACATGCAGACATGACCGAGACGACTCTCCGGCCAATAACCAACAGCGGGATCTGGATACTCATGTTGGCTCCCACATGTTCCACCACGATGTTGTGGATTCAATCAATCCCGTATTCAATTCCCTTTGTCAATCGGTACGTTACTTGCCCGAGATTCGATCGTCGGTATCCCAATACCTTGTTCAATCTCGTTACCGGCAAGTCACTTTACTCGTACCGTAATGCATGATCCCGTGACCAAACACTTGGTCACATTGAGCTCATTATGATGATGCATTACCGAGTGGGCCCACAGATACCTCTCCATCATACGGAGTGACAAATCCCAGTCTCGATTCGTGCCAACCCAACAGACACTTTCGGAGATACCCGTAGTGCACCTTTATAGCCACCCAGTTACGTTGTGATGTTTGGCACACCCAAAGCACTCCTATGGTATCCGGGAGTTGCACAATCTCATGGTCTAAGGAAATGATACTTGACATTTGGAAAAGCTCTAGCAAACGAACTACACGATCTTTGTGCTATGCTTAGGATTGGGTCTTGTCCATCACATCATTCTCCTAATGATGTGATCCCGTTATCAATGACATCCAATGTCCATAGTCAGGAAACCATGACTATCTGTTGATCAACGAGCTAGTCAACTAGAGGCTCACTAGGGACATGTTGTGGTCTATGTATTCACACATGTATTACGATTTCCGGATATTACAATTATAGCATGAACAATAGACAATTATCATGAACAAGGAAATATAATAATAACCATTTTATTATTGCCTCTAGGGCATATTTCCAACAGTCTCCCACCTGCATAATAATCTAGTTACATTGTGATGAATCGAACACCCATAGAGTTCTGGTGTTGATCATGTTTTGCTCTAGGGAGAGGTTTAGTCAACGGATCTGCTACATTCAGGTCCGTATGTACTTTACAAATATCTATGTCTCCATTTTGAACACTTTCACGAATGGAGTTGAAGCGACGCTTGATATGCCTGGTCTTCCTGTGAAACCTGGGCTCCTTGGCAAGGGCAATAGCTCCAGTGTTGTCACAGAAGAGAGTCATCGGGCCCGACGCATTGGGAATAACTCCTAGGTCGGTAATGAACTCCTTCACCCAGATTGCTTCTTGTGCTGCCTCTGAGGCCGCCATGTATTCCGCTTCACATGTAGATCCCGCCACAACGCTTTGCTTGCAATTGCACCAGCTTACTGCCCCACCATTCAAAATATACACGTATCCGGTTTGTGACTTAGAGTCATCCAGATCTGTGTCGAAGCTAGCATCGACGTAACCCTTTACGACGAGCTCTTCGTCACCTCCATAAACGAGAAACATATCCTTAGTCCTCTTCAGGTACTTCAGGATATTCTTGACCGCTGCCCAGTGTTCCATGTCGGGATTACTTTGCTACCTTCCTACCAAACTTACGACAAGGTTTACATCAGGTCTGGTACACAGCATGGCATACATAATAGACCCTATGGCCGAGGCATAGGGGATGACACTCATCTTTTCTCTATCTTCTGCCATGGTCGGGCATTGAGCCGTGCTCAATTGCACACCTTGCAATACAGGCAAGAACCCCTTCTTGGACTGATCCATATTGAACTTCTTCAATATCTTGTCAAGGTACGTACTTTGTGAAAGACCTATGAGGCGTCTCGATCTATCTCTATAGATCTTGATGCCTAATATGTAAGCAGCTTCTCCAAGGTCCTTCATTGAAAAACACTTATTCAAGTAGGCCTTTATACTTTCCAAAAATTCTATATCATTTCCCATCAATAGTATGTCATCCACATATAATATGAGAAATGCTACAGAGCTCCCACTCACTTTCTTGTAAACACAGGCTTCTCCATAAGTCTGTGTAAACCCAAACGCTTTGATCATCTCATCAAAGCGAATGTTCCAACGCCGAGATGCCTGCACCAGCCCATAGATTGAGCGCTGGAGCTTGCATACTTTGTCAGCATTCTTAGGATCGACAAAACCTTCCGGCTGCATCATATACAATTCTTCCTTAAGAAAGCCGTTAAGGAATGCCGTTTTGACGTCCGTCTACCATATCTCATAATCATAGTATGCGGCAATTGCTAACATGATTCGGACGGACTTCAGCTTCGCTACGGGTGAGAAAGTCTCATCGTAGTCAACCCCTTGAACTTGTAGATAACCCTTCGCGACAAGTCGAGCTTTATAGATGGTAACATTACCATCCGCGTCCGTCTTCTTCTTAAAGATCCATTTGTTTTCTATCGCTCGCCGATCATCGGGCAAGTCTGTTAAAGTCCACACTTTGTTGTTTTCATACATGGATCCTATCTCGGATTGCATGGCTTCAAGCCATTTATTGGAATCTAGGCCCGCCATTGCTTCTTCATAGTTCGAAGGTTCACCGTTGTCTAACAACATGATCTCCAGGACAGGGTTGCCATACCACTCTGGTGTGGAACGTGTCCTCGTGGACCTACGAAGTTCAGTAGTAACTTGATCCGAAGTACCTTGATCATCATCATTAGCTTCCTCTCTAGTCAGTGCAGGCACCACAGGAACATCTTCCTGAGCTGCGCTACTTTCCGGTTCAAGAGGTAGTACTTCATCAAGTTCCACTTTCCTCCCACTTACTTCTTTCGAGAGAAACTCTTTCTCCAGAAAGGACCCGTTCTTGGCAACAAAGATCTTGCCTTCGGATCTGAGGTAGAAGGTATACCCAATGGTTTCCTTAGGGTATCCTATGAAGACGCATTTTTCCGACTTGGGTTCGAGCTTTTCAGGTTGAAGTTTCTTGACATAAGCATCGCATCCCCAAACTTTTAGAAACGACAGCTTAGGTTTCTTCCCAAACCATAATTCATACGGTGTCGTCTCAACGGATTTCGACGGAGCCCTATTTAAAGTGAATGCGGCAGTCTCTAAAGCATAGCCCCAAAATGAGAGCGGTAGATCGGTAAGAGACATCATAGATCGCACCATATCCAATAGAGTGCGATTACGACGTTCGGACACACCATTTCGCTGAGGTGTTCCAGGCGGCGTGAGTTGTGAAACTATTCCACATTTCCTTAAGTGTGTGCCAAATTCGTGACTCAAATATTCCCCTCCACGATCTGATCGTAAGAACTTTATTTTCCTGTCACGTTGATTCTCAACCTCACTCTGAAATTCCTTGAACTTTTCAAAGGTCTCAGACTTGTGTTTCATTAGGTAGACATACCCATATCTACTCAAGTCATCAGTGAGAGTGAGAACATAACGATAGCCACCGCGAGCCTCAACACTCATTGGACCGCACACATCAGTATGTATGATTTCCAATAAGTTGGTTGCTCGCTCCATTGTTCCGGAGAACGGAGTCTTGGTCATCTTACCCATGAGGCATGGTTCGCACGTGTCAAATGATTCGTAATCAAGAGACTCTAAAAGTCCATCTGCATGGAGCTTCTTCATGCGTTTGACACCAATGTGACCAAGACGGCAGTGCCACAAGTATGTGGGACTATATTTATCAACTTTACATCTTTTGGTATTCACACTATGAATATGTGTAACATCACGTTCGAGATTCATTAAGAATAAACCATTGACCAGCGGGGCATGACCATAAAACATATCTCTCATATAAATAGAACAACCATTATTCTCGGATTTAAATGAGTAGCCATCTCGAATTAAACGAGATCCAGATACAATGTTCATGCTCAAAGCTGGCACTAAATAACAATTATTGAGGTTTAAAACTAATCCCGTAGGTAAATGTAGAGGTAGCGTGCCGACGGCGATCACATCGACCTTGGAACCATTCCCGACGCGCATCGTCACCTCGTCCTTTGCCAGTCTCCGTTTATTCCGCAGCTCCTGCTTTGAGTTACAAATATGAGCAACCGCACCGGTATCAAATACCCAGGAGCTACTACGAGTGCTGGTAAGGTACACATCAATAACATGTATATCACATATACCTTTGGTGTTGCCGGCCTTCTTGTCCGCTAAGTACTTGGGGCAGTTCCGCTTCCAGTGACCACTTCCCTTGCAATAAAAGCACTCAGTCTCAGGCTTGGGTCCATTCTTTGGCTTCTTCCCGGCAACTGGCTTACCGGGCGCGGCAACTCCCTTGCCGTCCTTCTTGAAGTTCTTCTTACCCTTGCCTTTCTTGAACTTAGTGGTTTTATTCACCATCAACACTTGATGTTCCTTTTTGATCTCCACCTCCGCTGATTTCAGCATTGAATATACCTCAGGAATGGTCTTTTCCATCCCCTGCATATTGAAGTTCATCACAAAGCTCTTGTAGCTCGGTGGAAGCGACTGAAGGATTCTGTCAATGACCGCGTCATCCGGGAGATTAACTCCCAGCTGAGTCAAGCGGTTGTGTAACCCAGACATTTTGAGTATGTGCTCACTGACAGAACTATTTTCCTCCATCTTACAACTGAAGAACTTGTCGGAGACTTCATATCTCTCGACCCGGGCATGAGCTTGGAAAACCATTTTCAGCTCTTCGAACATCTCATATGCTCCGTGTTGCTCAAAACGCTTTTGGAGCCCCGGTTCTAAGCTGTAAAGCATGCCGCACTGAACGAGGGAGTAATCATCAGCACGCTGCTGCCAAGCGTTCATAACGTCTTGGTTCTCTGGGATGGGTGCGTCACCTAGCGGTGCTTCTAGGACATAATCTTTCTTGGCAGCTATGAGGATGATCCTCAGGTTCCGGACCCAGTCCGTATAGTTGCTGCCATCATCTTTCAGCTTGGTTTTCTCTAGGAACGCGTTGAAGTTGAGGGCAATAGCGTGGGCCATTTGATCTACAAGACATATTGTAAAGATTTTAGACTAAGTTCATGATAATTAAGTTCATCTAATCAAATTATTCAATGAACTCCCACTCAGATAGACATCCCTCTAGTCATCTAAGTGAAACATGATCCGAGTCAACTAGGCCGTGTCCGATCATCACGTGAGACGGACTAGTCAACATCGGTGAACATCTTCATGTTGATCGTATCTTCTATACGACTCATGCTCGACCTTTCGGTCTTCCGTGTTCCGAGGCCATGTCTGTACATGCTAGGCTCGTCAAGTCAACCTAAGTGTATTGCGTGTGTAAATCTGGCTTACACCCGTTGTATTCGAACGTTAGAATCTATCACACCCGATCATCACGTGGTGCTTCGAAACAACGAACCTTCGCAACGGTGCACAGTTAGGGGGAACACTTTCTTGAAATTATTGCGAGGGATCATCTTATTTAAGCTACCGTCGTTCTAAGCAAATAAGATGTAAAACATGATAAACATCACATGCAATCAAATAGTGACATGATATGGCCAATATCATTTTGCTCCTTTGATCTCCATCTTCGGGGCGCCATGATCATCTTCGTCACCGGCATGACACCATGATCTCCATCATCATGATCTCCATCATCGTGTCTTCATGAAGTTGTCACGCCAACGATTACTTCTACTTCTATGGCTAACGTGTTTAGCAATAAAGTAAAGTAATTTACATGGCGTTATTCAATGACACGCAGGTCATACAAAAATAAAGACAACTCCTATGGCTCCTGCCGGTTGTCATACTCATCGACATGCAAGTCGTGATTCCTATTACAAGAACATGATCAATCTCATACATCACATATATTTCATTCATCACATCCTTTTGGCCATATCACATCACAAGGCATATGCTGCAAAAACAAGTTAGACGTCCTCTAATTGTTGTTGCATGTTTTTACGTGGCTTCTATAGGTTTCTAGCAAGAACGTTTCTTACCTACGTAAAACCACAACGTGATATGCCAACTTCTATTTACCCTTCATAAGGACCCTTTTCATCGAATCCGATTCGACTAAAGTGGGAGAGACAGACACCCGCTAGCCACCTTATGCAACTAGTGCATGTCAGTCGGTGGAACCTGTCTCACGTAAGCGTACGTGTAAGGTCGGTCCGGGCCGCTTCATCCCACGATGCCGCCGAAACAAGATAAGACTAGTAGTGGCAAGAAAATTGACAACATCTACGCCCACAACAAGTTTGTGTTCTACTCGTGCATAGAAACTACGCATAGACCTAGCTCATGATGCCACTGTTGGGGATCGTAGCAGAAATTAAAAATTTTCTACGCATCACCAAGATCAATCTATGGAGTCTTCTAGCAACGAGAGGAAAGGAGTGCATCTACATACCCTTGTAGATCGCGAGCGGAAGCGTTCAAGTGAACGGGGTTGATGGAGTCGTACTCGTCGTGATCCAAATCACCGATGACCGAGCGCCGAACGGACGGCACCTCCGCGTTCAACACACGTACGGTTGGGGAAGACGTCTCCTCCTTCTTGATCCAGCAAGGGGGAGGGAGAGGTTGATGGAGATCCAGCAGCACGACGGCGTGGTGGTGGAAGTAGCGGGGATCTCGGCAGGGCTTCGCCAAGCTCAGCGAGAGGGAGAGGTGTCACGGGAGGGAGAGGGAGGCGCCAGGGGCTTGGGTGCGGCTGCCCTCCCTCCCCCCTCTTTATATAGGGCCCCTGGGGGGGCGCCGGCCCTAGGAGATCCAATCTCCAAGGGGGGGCGGCGGCCAAGGGGGTGGCTTGCCCCCCAAGCCAAGTGGGGCGCCCCCACCCCTAGGGTTTCCAACCCTAGGCGCAGGGGGAGGCCCAAGGGGGCGCACCAGCCCAACAGGGGCTGGTTCCCCTCCCACTTCAGCCCATGGGGCCCTTCGGGATAGGTGGCCCCACCCGGTGGACCCCCGGGACCCTTCCGGTGGTCCCGGTACAATACCGGTGACCCCGAAACTTTCCCGGTGGCCGAAACTGGACTTCCTATATATAATTCTTCACCTCCGGACCATTCCGGAACTCCTCGTGACGTCCGGGATCTCATCCGGGACTTCCGAACAACTTTAGGATTTCCGCATACTAATATCTCTACAACCCTAGCGTCACCGAACCTTAAGTGTGTAGACCCTACGGGTTCGGGAGACATGCAGACATGACCGAGACGACTCTCCGGTCAATAACCAACAGCGGGATCTGGATACTCATGTTGGCTCCCACATGTTCCACCACGATGTTTAGGATTCAATCAATCCCGTATTCAATTCCCTTTGTCAATCGGTACGTTACTTGCCCGAGATTCGATCGTCGGTATCCCAATACCTTGTTCAATCTCGTTACCGTCAAGTCACTTTACTCGTACCGTAATGCATGATCCCGTGACCAAACACTTGGTCACATTGAGCTCATTATGATGATGCATTACTGAGTGGGCCCAGAGATACCTCTCCGTTATACGGAGTGACAAATCCCAGTCTCGATTCGTGCCAACCCAACAGACACTTTCGGAGATACCCGTAGTGCACCTTTATAGCCACCCAGTTACGTTGTGACGTTTGGCACACCCAAAGCACTCCTATGGTATCCGGGAGTTGCACAATCTCATGGTCTAAGGAAATGATACTTGACATTTGGAAAAGCTCTAGCAAACGAACTACACGATCTTTGTGCTATGCTTAGGATTGGGTCTTGTCCATCACATCATTCTCCTAATGATGTGATCCCGTTATCAATGACATCCAATGTCCATAGTCAGGAAACCATGACTATCTGTTGATCAACGAGCTAGTCAACTAGAGGCTCACTAGGGACATGTTGTGGTCTATGTATTCACACATGTATTACGATTTCCGGATATTACAATTATAGCATGAACAATAGACAATTATCATGAACAAGGAAATATAATAATAACCATTTTATTATTGCCTCTAGGGCATATTTCCAACAGTCTCCCACCTGCATAATAATCTAGTTACATTGTGATGAATCGAACACCCATAGAGTTCTGGTGTTGATCATGTTTTGCTCTAGGGAGAGGTTTAGTCAACGGATCTGCTACATTCAGGTCCGTATGTACTTTACAAATATCTATGTCTCCATTTTGAACACTTTCACGAATGGAGTTGAAGCGACGCTTGATATGCCTGGTCTTCCTGTGAAACCTGGGCTCCTTGGCAAGGGCAATAGCTCCAGTGTTGTCACAAAAGAGAATCATCGAGCCCGACGCATTGGGAATAACTCCTAGGTCGGTAATGAACTCCTTCACCCAGATTGCTTCTTGTGCTGCCTCTGAGGCCGCCATGTATTCCGCTTCACATGTAGATCCCGCCACAACGCTTTGCTTGCAATTGCACCAGCTTGCTGACCCCACCATTCAAAATATACACGTATCCGGTTTGTGACTTAGAGTCATCCAGATCTGTGTCGAAGCTAGCATCGACGTAACCCTTTACGACGAGCTCTTCGTCACCTCCATAAACGAGAAACATATCCTTAGTCCTCTTCAGGTACTTCAGGATATTCTTGACCGCTGCCCAGTGTTCCATGTCGGGATTACTTTGCTACCTTCCTACCAAACTTACGACAAGGTTTACATCAGGTCTGGTACACAGCATGGCATACATAATAGACCCTATGGCCGAGGCATAGGGGATGACACTCATCTTTTCTCTATCTTCTGCCATGGTCGGGCATTGATCCGTGCTCAATTGCACACCTTGCAATACAGGCAAGAACCCCTTCTTGGACTGATCCATATTGAACTTCTTCAATATCTTGTCAAGGTACGTACTTTGTGAAAGACCTATGAGGCGTCTCGATCTATCTCTATAGATCTTGATGCCTAATATGTAAGCAGCTTCTCCAAGGTCCTTCATTGAAAAACACTTATTCAAGTAGGCCTTTATACTTTCCAAAAATTCTATATCATTTCCCATCAATAGTATGTCATCCACATATAATATGAGAAATGCTACAGAGCTCCCACTCACTTTCTTGTAAACACAGGCTTCTCCATAAGTCTGTGTAAACCCAAACGCTTTGATCATCTCATCAAAGCGAATGTTCCAACGCCGAGATGCCTGCACCAGCCCATAGATTGAGCGCTGGAGCTTGCATACTTTGTCAGCATTCTTAGGATCGACAAAACCTTCCGGCTGCATCATATACAATTCTTCCTTAAGAAAGCCGTTAAGGAATGCCGTTTTGACGTCCGTCTACCATATCTCATAATCATAGTATGCGGCAATTGCTAACATGATTCGGACGGACTTCAGCTTCGCTACGGGTGAGAAAGTCTCATCGTAGTCAACCCCTTGAACTTGTAGATAACCCTTCGCGACAAGTCGAGCTTTATAGATGGTAACATTACCATCCGCGTCCGTCTTCTTCTTAAAGATCCATTTGTTTTCTATCGCTCGCCGATCATCGGGCAAGTCTGTTAAAGTCCACACTTTGTTGTTTTCATACATGGATCCTATCTCGGATTGCATGGCTTCAAGCCATTTATTGGAATCTAGGCCCGCCATTGCTTCTTCATAGTTCGAAGGTTCA
>NC_057796.1:252931101-252932470 GCF_018294505.1 Triticum aestivum
CGTTGTCTAACAACATGATCTCCAGGACAGGGTTGCCATACCACTCTGGTGTGGAACGTGTCCTCGTGGACCTACGAAGTTCAGTAGTAACTTGATCCGAAGTACCTTGATCATCATCATTAGCTTCCTCTCTAGTCAGTGCAGGCACCACAGGAACATCTTCCTGAGCTGCGCTACTTTCCGGTTCAAGAGGTAGTACTTCATCAAGTTCCACTTTCCTCCCACTTACTTCTTTCGAGAGAAACTCTTTCTCCAGAAAGGACCCGTTCTTGGCAACAAAGATCTTGCCTTCGGATCTGAGGTAGAAGGTATACCCAATGGTTTCCTTAAGGTATCCTATGAAGACGCATTTTTCCGACTTGGGTTCGAGCTTTTCAGGTTGAAGTTTCTTGACATAAGCATCGCATCCCCAAACTTTTAGAAACGACAGCTTAGGTTTCTTCCCAAACCATAATTCATACGGTGTCGTCTCAACGGATTTCGACGGAGCCCTATTTAAAGTGAATGCGGCAGTCTCTAAAGCATAGCCCCAAAATGAGAGCGGTAGATCGGTAAGAGACATCATAGATCGCACCATATCCAATAGAGTGCGATTACGACGTTCGGACACACCATTTCGCTGAGGTGTTCCAGGCGGCGTGAGTTGTGAAACTATTCCCCATTTCCTTAAGTGTGTGCCAAATTCGTGACTCAAATATTCCCCTCCACGATCTGATCGTAGGAACTTTATTTTCCTGTCACGTTGATTCTCAACCTCACTCTGAAATTCCTTGAACTTTTCAAAGGTCTCAGACTTGTGTTTCATTAGGTAGACATACCCATATCTACTCAAGTCATCAGTGAGAGTGAGAACATAACGATAGCCACCGCGAGCCTCAACACTCATTGGACGCACACATCAGTATGTATGATTTCCAATAAGTTGGTTGCTCGCTCCATTGTTCCGGAGAACGGAGTCTTGGTCATTTTGCCCATGAGGCATGGTTCGCATGTGTCAAATGATTCATAATCGAGAGACTCTAAAAGTCCATCTGCATGGAGCTTCTTCATGCGTTTGACACCAATGTGACCAAGACGGCAGTGCCACAAGTATGTGGGACTATATTTATCAACTTTACATCTTTTGGTATTCACACTATGAATATGTGTAACATCACGTTCGAGATTCATTAAGAATAAACCATTGACCAGCGGGGCGTGACCATAAAACATATCTCTCATATAAATAGAACAACCATTATTCTCGGATTTAAATGAGTAGCCATCTCGCATTAAACAAGATCCAGATACAATGTTCATGCTCAAAGCTGGCACTAAATAACAATTATTGAGGTTTAAAACTAATCCCGTAGGTAAATGTAGAGGTAGC